>NC_039259.1:26898993-27168959 GCF_003368295.1 Carassius auratus | reverse complement strand
CACCACGACTGGATCTACCATTACTACCCAACTAGCCACTCTACATCCATCACAACTGAATCTACCATTACTACTCCAACTAGCAACCCTACCACCACCACCACGACTGGATCTACCATTACTACCCCAACTAGCAACCCTACCACCATCACCACGACTGAATCTACCATTACTACCCCAACTAGCCACTCTACATCCATCACAACTGAATCTACCATTACTACCCCAACTTGCAACCCTACCACCACCACCACGACTGGATCTACCATTACTACTCCAACTAGCAACCCTACCACCACCACCACGACTGAATCTACCATTACTACCCCAACTTGCAACCCTACCACCACCACCACGACTGAATCTACCATTACTACTCCAACTAGCAACCCTACCACCACCCACCACGACTGAATCTACCATTACTACCCCAACTTGCAACCCTACCACCACCACCACGACTGGATCTACCTTTACTACCCCAACTAGCCACTCTACATCCATCACAACTGAATCTACCATTACTACTCCAACTAGCAACCCTACCACCACCACCACGACTGGATCTACCATTACTACCCCAACTAGCCACTCTACATCCATCACAACTGAATCTACCATTACTACTCCAACTAGCAACCCTACCACCACCACCACGACTGGATCTACCATTACTACCCCAACTAGCCACTCTACATCCATCACAACTGAATCTACCATTACTACTCCAACTAGCAACCCTACCACCACCACCACGACTGGATCTACCATTACTACCCCAACTAGCCACTCTACATCCATCACAACTGAATCTACCATTACTACCCCAACTAGCAACCCTACCACCACCACCACGACTGAATCTACCATTACTACCCCAACTAGCCACTCTACATCCATCACAACTGAATCTACCATTACTACCCCAACTAGCAACCCTACCACCACCACCACGACTGGATCTACCATTACTACCCCAACTAGCCACTCTACATCCATCACAACTGAATCTACCATTACTACTCCAACTTGCAACCCTACCACCACCACCACGACTGGATCTACCATTACTACCCCAACTAGCCACTCTACATCCATCACAACTGAATCTACCATTACTACTCCAACTATCAACCCTACCACCACCACCAAGACTGGATCTACCATTACTACCCTAACTAGCCACTCTACATCCATCACAACTGAATCTACCATTACTACCCCAACTAGCAACCCTACCACCACCACCACGACTGAATCTACAATTACTACTCCAACTAGCAACCCTACCACCACCACCACGACTGAATCTACTATTACTACCCCAACTAGCAAACCTACCACCACCACCACGACTGAATCTACCATTACTACCCCAACTTGCAACCCTACCACCACCACCACTACTGGATCTACCATTACTACCCCAACTAGCCACTCTACATCCATCACAACTGAATCTACCATTACTACTCCAACTAGCAACCCTACCACCACCACCACGACTGAATCTACCATTACTACCCCAACTTGCAACCCTACCACCACCACCACGACTGAATCTACCATTACTACCCCAACTAGCAAACCTACCACCACCACCATGACTGAATCTACCATTACTACTCCAACTAGCAACCCTACCACCACCACCACGACTGGATCTACCATTACTACCCCAACTAGCCACTCTACATCCATCACAACTGAATCTACCACTACTACTCCAACTAGCAACCCTACCACCACCACCACGACTGGATCTACCATTACTACCCCAACTAGCAACTCTACATCCATCACGACTGAATCTACCATTACTACCCCAGCTAGCAACTCGACCACCACCATGACTGAATCTACCACTTTTACCAGTACTAACAATCTTACCAATAGCTCTATCAGACCCACCAACACCTACAATCCCAATAATACAAATCCATATGAAGGTAAGTTTCCACCCTCTTCTATAATCCTATCTGTTGTCATTGCAGCAAGATACATTGCATTCTCATTCCCACTGTAAAGATAGCTAAAAGCATAGAAATAGCATAAAATTACAGTAGAAGCCTCTTTCCTTCTGAAGTGTATGACAGGATGTAGTGGCTCTTTGCTCAGGTCAATGCAAACTAATATATTTGTACTGCAGAATTAACAGAGTATATTTCTATGTGTATCACATAATTTACAATTGTTTAATAAAAGAGAAAAATAAATAAATGGAAGGGATCTTCAACATCGGAGTTCATCGGATTTCAACATCGCTGCAAATGTGCCTATTTACAAAGTGCTTTTGCAGCGTTGAGCATTGTAGCCAATCACAGGCATCACGGTTGAGAGAGTCCATTCAGTATCTGGCTGAAAAAAATATTAAAGCACACATTTACTGTTTTACATGCATGCAAATCCTCACATTATAACAAACAAAGCGGAGACACAAAGCAAACGTAAACACAAACAAAGTAAACACAAAGTAAACAAAATATTCATTGTGAGGTTCAGTTAGATTGAATGATCTGACTGGAGTTTCACGCTCAATGAATTTGCACTTTCCTACAATTATGTAATTCACATGTCAGTACAGAAAGTGACAAAAAGACAGTTAAATCACATTTTTTTAAATTATTATTATTGTTACAATAGTGATTAAATAAACTACTAAATAAATTAATATAAAATGGCTATTAGCCAATAAGTGCTGCTCTGCAGCCATCTACTGGTTATAATGGTAATTTCATGTCTTTTTTATGATTATTATTTAAAAATAAGTGTTACTATTCCTATTTCGTGAAAAGTTTAGTTGAAAAATAAGGACAATCTTGGGAAAATGAACAAAAAACAATTTTGGTCATTGCATTAAAAATAAAATTTTAATTACTATTTAGATATCTGAGCTTTAAATGCTGGAAAAAGTTGTGAAGTATCGGGAATTCTTTGTATTCTTTGAATTCTTACTGTAACGTGTTGGTGCAAAGGAGAATAATGCAAAAAAAAAAAAAAAAAAAAAAGACTAAAACAAACAAGGGACTAATGACAAGATTGAATAAACACAAATGAACAGAAGGACATAATTAGGACAATGAAGGAAAAATACAGTAGCTCAAAGGAACCAAAACAACCCGGGAGACCAGGAACAGGAAAAAACACAACTAAAAAGTCCATAATCCTAATACTTACAGTGGCCTGTAAGAGGCTAATTTTCTTTGTTATGATTAAAGTTATTAATCTTTGCACACTCCACACACACACACACACACACAGTTATCCAGTCGAACAGAGCTTGACTTGCCTTTGCTCTTAGTGAATTGATGCTATTGAGCTATTGAGTGCATTTTACAGCTTTTTTTAAAAACATGACACATATACAGTATATTAGAATATTTTAGAATAAATATCAATGTTTGAATTATATGAAAACAGATTATGCTACATGAAAACTAATTGTGGAAAGCTTTTTATGTTTGTTTTTATGATATAACTATCTTGGAAAGTATGTCTTTACAGTAAGAGAAACCTCTGCAAATCAATTAAACTGAATCACAAGCAATTTCAGACCTTTCTGCAAATGTGATTAATTTGTTTTGATTCTAAACAGCTGACAGAAAACATACATGACTCTGTTTTCCATTAACTCTATTTAATGTTTTATTTATGTTGATTCTTTATTACCTTCCATGCTGTTCTAAGTATGCGTAGTTGCAGAAGTCTTTATTTCAAATCATACACTGCAATTATACACAATTATGTTGAATTATGTCTCTTTTTCTACTGAGGTTGTTTGAAAAACCATTCTGTTGATCCTGAAACGATATGTAAACACGCTACATATGAAAGTGACACATGCAGTGGTAAGTCTTAATATCATTAAGATTTATACAAAAGTTCACACCCAGCGAAGTTTGATTTCAGAATCGAAATAAATGTAGAACAACGTTAACTGACTTATTTTTAGCATAGATTATGGCCTAGTATTTGCATTTCTTGAGCCTTTTAAACATAATGCACTTGCTTGAGAAATTCAATAATTTGTTTAGTGTTTGGAGTAGCATGGCAAAATCATGGAAATTGACTGTGTTAATAATAAATATGTCTATTGATGAACATTTATAACTGTTTCTTGGTTTATTACTAACCAACATATATTAGAACATTTTAATCTACAAGATTGTTTGAGTCGTTGCACAACTGCATCCATTGTTGATTTGTGTTGAAGGGAAAAATGAAAGCAGATATGTTATGCATTTTAATGGGAGTAAATGGACATGTGTGACCTGCGATGATGGAAGATCAACTACCATTACACCACTGTCACAAACCATTACCATTTTCACAACTCCCATGCCCACTCTCCCACAACCGGAGACAAATTTCACTCTTCCAAGTGACAAAAACAGTACAGAAAATACTGATCCCCAAAAGGCAGCGTAAGTGTGCGGTTACCAGCAGATTTCAAATCTAAAAATTAGTTACAGAATACCAAGCGATTCAATGCATTTTACAGAGAAATCTTGCAAAAACTGAAGTCACTGGTGGAGGAGATGGAGAAAAGCAATAAAACCAATGCAGCGATTTTCATGGGGGATGTAATTGGTGTTCTCCAAAGACAACCCAAGAACACAGCAAGCAAAGACATCAGCATATGCTACTCTTCAAGTCAGAATTTAATAAACGTAAGGCCTGAGAAGCATTAAAACATGTCACTTTGGGGAAGAATTAACATTATCAATGCCATTTCATCTTTTCACAGGTTGTTGAGAGCAACCAGGCTGGTTTTCCCTGGTCTGTAAAGATTCCCAGTGAGGCCTTTAATAAATCACGGCAGGAAAACAATGGAAGTGCATTTGTTGGAGTTTTACGGTTCAAAAACATGGTAAATAAGGTCTGGGCTAGTGTTTCATTTTCACTTCGAACTGCTGAAGCTGATTCGTCAAAAATCTTACTTTCGGACATGTATGTTTCTTGATTGTTTCCATTTGATTGCTCTGATCTTGAATGGTTTCTGATTTAGGGGGAAAATAAAACTTTGAACAATGAGAGTTATGGAATAACGATGGGAGCCAATATCTCCAACCTAACCGACAATATTGACATGATCATTAAAAAGAACGATGGTCTGGTAATAAAGGTTTTGTAGCAAAACTTGTATTATATTACACTGTTAAAGCAAAATCTAATTAAACATGTTTTTACAGACCGGTAATGTGTCCTGCGTTTCTTGGGATGGAAAAGGTAAATTTATGTAATTGATGTTGCTATCAACAAACACAGTGTATTTTCTATAATTAATTTGTATAATTAATTTCATTTGTGTGTTTTCTTTGAAGGAGAATTTAAATGGACAACATTCGGCTGTGAGACAGAAATCGACAACACCATCATAAAGTGTTCCTGCTCACATCTGACGTTCTTTGCAGTGCTGATGGTGAGAAGAAGACATTGTATAAATGACAGCAAAAAAAAATCATCTAGCTGATCTGTGCAGTTTTCTCTTTTCTCCAATCTTTCAGTCTCGTCCAGATGTAAACAACACAGTGCCGGATCTGGAATCATTGACTTTAATCTCTTCTATCGGCTGCGGCATCTCCATGTTTTTTATGGCCATCGCTTTATTCATGCATTACCTGCTACGGTAGAGTATCTTAACATTTTTCATACAGTTAGTGCTGTTTAATAATTAATAATCATTAATCGCTGGGGAATAGAATTTTATAAAATACACTGTATGTTTCAAATTTTCAGATTTTCCTTTATGCCAAAGAGCATGTTCCATGAAGATAGTCTAAATTCCCTACCGTAAATATATCAAAACTTAATTTTTGATTAGTAATATGCATTAAGCATAAATATGCATAAAGACTTAGTTTGGACAACTTTAAAGTTGATTTTCTCAATTTTCAGATTTTTTTGCACCCTCAGATTCCAAATTTCCAAATAGGTGTTTCTCATCCAAATTTTGTCCTATCATAACAAAACATACATCAATGGAAATTTCAGATTATATATAAATCTCAAATTTGAAAAACTGACACTTAAGACTGGTTTTGTGATCCAGTGTCACATTTCATGTAAAACATTCTCCAAGTTTACGTTTAGGTTACAAAAGCATATTTTTTGCATGTTTTAATAGGAAAGCCAAATCAAATCAGGCCACAAAGCTCCTGATGAACATGTTTGTGGCTTTGTCTCTACTGAATGCCTCGTTTTTGTCAAACGAGAGCGTCGCTAACACAGGAGACAACGCTGCGTGTGTCTTCATAGCGCTGCTCCTGCATTACTCCATGCTGGCCTCATTCACCTGGTTCTTCATTCAAGCTCTTCATATGTACTTATGGCTCATCAGACAGAACGTCTCCATCACAAACTACATGAGGAAGATCACCGTGTTGGGCTGGGGTCAGTTACAGCAACAAAACATCTAAAACCAAATTTTAGTTCATACAAAAACAAAAAATATATTGCACACAAATCGTATAAACTACTGTATACTTTTATGGTTTCATGTTTACTTATGTTGTATACTTTTATGGTTTTAACTATAATACCCCTTGTCTCTGTGTGTTTTCAGTATTTCCTGCTCCAATAGTCATAGCTATTGCTTCTTTAGGAGAATATAAAACAGTGATCATAAAATCAACATCTGAAAAAAATTCACGAATGTAAGTTCTGTACATTAAATGTAAATGTGCATTTCTGAATGTCTACTGATTGTCTTATTAATTATACTTCATTCTTTTCTAATTACAGGTGCTGGATTACAAACTCTTACATTCACTACATAGTGAACATCGGCTACTATGCTTTAGTTTTCATCTTCACCACAGGAATCTTCATCATGATCGTCACTAAAGTCGTTCAGGCCAGAAACATAAAAGCTGTGGATGGCAAGAGAAAGACGTTCAGAAAGCAGCTGATGATGGTGTTGAGTTTGTTCCTGCTTTTCGGTCTGACGTGGTCTGTGGCGTTCTTCAGTTATGGACCGATGCTCGTTCCCTCATATTACATATTCACTGTGCTGAACTCATTTCAGGGTGAGAAACAATTACACACATTATTACATTTAGTTTATATTTTTCCTGCAGATTTCAGCTAATAATTAGAGCTTTAAATCGACATATGGAGTCTCACTTTGGAGGCCAATCATCTCTGAGTTTAAGAGAAAACGCCAATGAAAATTGGCTAGTGGATTTAACATACCTGAGCCACTACCCGTGCCAACAGGTATTGATAGGGTGACAGGTGCATCCACTCATTAGGTTTTACTCTGAGGAGCCGAGATCGTGTCCCGGCAACAGCGACCGGTTCAAGGTTGTGGCATGGGGACATAACGTCTCTGTTCCCTCCATCAGGTAATGTTACGTACGTAACAGAGATGTTCCCTATCTGTCGGTCACTACGAGTTATGTCAAACGACATATGGGGTACTATGGAAAACGCTACAACCTGAACACAGTCACAACCCTGCGGCGCTGCAATTGTCGGCAAGACGTGGCGTGCCACAAAAGCTATGCTTAAGGTCGTAACCTTCCCAAAGCCCCAGCGCAAATTCACTGACCTTGGTACTGAGGGGCCAAAGGGTGAGTACATCGCTGCTGGAGAAGTCCACACTGCTGTTCCGCCAACACAAAGTTAGTGGAAAGGATTTCAACCTTTGGAGAAAGATTGCTTCAAATCTTCCCTATTTGTTCTTACAGCTTGGCAAGACAATGGGGAAGTGAGCCTTAGGAAAAGGTTGCTATGGAGACCTCATCCTACCCGTAGGGAGGTGACATGTGGAGATACTGATATGGACTGGCCCAGGGGGCAGTACTACATATGGAATGGGTCTCTGAGGCAGGTCCTACATTAGAGTAGGGATGGAACAGCTGCCAGAAGAGACTGACAAAGCGGGTCTGTGAAGGTAAGACACAGGTTTGCCAAGAGGGAAACCTTACCATGGAAGAATACACATATGGGATTACCCATAGGGAATCAAGCCATATGGACACCTAGCTCCAGGCATGCTAACACCAGTACTGGGCCTGGGGACAGACTGCTCCACCAAGTCTGACTGCCGAGGGAGCTGGAGGATGCTCGACCAGGGTACGCCAACCGGGCAACTCCACTCCACTCCCTTGTTAGGGGGTATGGAGCAGCAAGCGAGACACCCAGCCAGCCCTTCCCGGCAATTACCTGTTACCCAACACATGGGAAGAACCTGGCTCTACACGAAGGTTGTAAAAGTCACGAAGGTGTTAGGTGTCACCCAGTCCACAGCTCGACAGATGTCTGCCAGAGAGGCGCCATGCACCAGCGCAGAGGAGGAGGCCACACTCCGTGTGGAGTGGGCACTCACCTCCAGGGGGCACAACTCGCCTTGGGAATGGGACGCCAAGGCGATGGCATCCACTATCCAGTGGGCCAACCTCTGCTTGGAGACAGCCTTCTCCTTCTGCTGACCTCCAAAGCAGACCAGAAGCTGCTCAGAGCTTCTGAAGCTCTGGGTGCTGTCCACTTATATGTTTAGTGCTCTTACGGGACACAGCAACGCCAGGGCTGGATCTGCCTCCTCCAGGAGCAGTGCTTGCAGGTTCACCACCTAGTCTTGGAAGGGAGTGGTGGGAAACATGGGCACATATC
This sequence comes from Carassius auratus, assembly GCF_003368295.1. NCBI lineage: Eukaryota > Metazoa > Chordata > Actinopteri > Cypriniformes > Cyprinidae > Carassius > Carassius auratus. The sequence continues at coordinate 27,160,343 of NC_039259.1, read as the reverse complement.
CCAGCCGGGGTCTCAGGACAACGTGAAGGTCCCTGACCCTTTTAATGGAAGTGAGCGCAACCAGGAGCATTGTCTCGAGAGACAGGAGCTTAAGCTCAACTGAATGGAGTGGCTCAAAGGGACCCCTCTGAAGTCCTGCCTGGACAATAAAGAGGTCCCAGGAGGGATTCAGGGGTGTCCTAGGAGGATGTAACATTCTGGCACCCCTCATGAACCTAACAATCAGGTCATGCCACCTGAGGCCAGCTGTGTGCCAGTGCATCCGTGCCCGGTGGGAGGACTTGCGGGAAGCGAACAGGTCTACCTGGGCTTCCCAGAATCAACTCCAGATCAGCTGGTCCGTCTGGGGATGGATTTGCCATTCCCCGGGAAAGGTGAGCTGTCGTGAGAGCGTGTCGGCTGCACGATTGAGCTCCTCCGGGATGTGGATAGCACACAGTGACTTGAGCTGCGTCTGACTCCAGAGGAGGAGATGATTCTCACCCACGATGCCCCCTTTCGCCAGCGGTCAAGAGGTCACGGTTTGGAGACACAACGCCTCTCCATGCATCTCTGGCCAGTTCCTCTGGGAACACGAGGAGTGTGGCCGTGATGACTCGGAACACAATGCTTTCTGGGCCATCCGACACAACTCCTCATCGCTGGATATGAAGCAGTCTGCTGTTATTCTGTCAGGAACTGCTGGGCACAGCCCCTGACCGTGTCACCACACAGGACAGCCTGGGAGATGGGAGCATCGAGAAAGTGCACTTTGTCAAGGTCTCTTATACAGACCAGGCTGAACCAGAAACTCAAAGCAACTTACAAATGAGAACAATAGAAGCAGTCAGGTCAACAAGAGAAAAACAACAGTATACATGCCATGACAAGTCTCACTTAGTCTAGTATAGAACGCATAGCCAGTTTTTTTTATATAAATGAACAGACAAGAAAAGGAAAAGTGCTAGTATTAGTTGGTCGTGAAAAGTGTTGTCGAAAAAGATGAGTCTTTAGATGTTTCTTGAAAATGAGTAAAGACTCAACTGAGCGGCTACTGGTAGCCAGTGTAACCTGATGAGGAGAGGAGTAACGTGAGCTTTTTTTGGCTCATTGAAGACAACCCTCGCTGCTTCATTCTGGATCAATTGCAGAGGCATGACAGTACATGCAGGAAGAGCCTGGAGAGCATTAGAATAGTCCAGTCTGGAGAGAACAAGAGCTTGGACAAGAAGTTGCTCTGACAGGAAGGGTCTAATCTTCCTAATGTTGTATAAGGCAAACCTGCAGGACCAGGTCATTGTAGCAATGTGGTCTGTGAAGCTTAACTGATGATCCATCACAACTCCTAGGTTTCTGGTTGTCCTCGAAGGAGTAATGGTTGATGTACCCAGCTGTATAGAGAAGTTGTGATGAAGCAATGGGTTAGCAGGAGTTCTGTCTTCGTAAGGTTGAGCTGAAGGTGATGGTCATTCATCCAGCTAGAAATGTCACTCATACAGGCTGAAATGCGAGCAGCTACCGTCGGGTCATCGGGTTGGAATGAGAAGTAGAGTTGGGTGTCATCAGCGTAGCAGTGGTAAGAAAAGCCATGCTTCTGAATGACAGATCCTAATGATGTCATGTAGATGGAGAAGAGAAGAGGTCCAAGTACTGATGCTCACAGCTGCACGGGCAAGCACGGCTGTCAACTCTGGGTCCAATTCGCCAGTGGCGACAACAGCTGAGGGGGGCAGCCCCGCTGAATCTTCATCCACAGAGGTCAACAGCCAATCCCCGATGCTGCAATCAACATCTGATCAACAAATTGAAAGACCCGTTTGGGCTGCCATAAGACAGCCCAACAAAATAACCCAGCAGCCGCACAGGACAAACACTGTGGAAGGGGTAAGAGGTCCGTGGAGAAGCTCTCACTGTCACCTTCAAATCTCCCAGAGTACTAGCCTGCTCGTGGCAGAGAAACTGGAACGGGTAGTGACAGAGGGGTCTGCTCCTTTCCTTTAAGAAGCAGAGATGCGATCGCAGCGTTGCCATGGTCACACACGCAGTGCGTGCATTTACCATTCACGAACGCGCCTTCAGCGTGCTGAATGCCCAGACACGGAAGACAACGCTCGTGGCCATTGTCGGAGAACAGGAAACGACCGCATCCAGAAGGACGTGGATGAAACGGCATCTTTAAAAAGACGCAAATCATCCGTGATTTACTATTTTAGGAAATCTGCTCTCTAAGTTGAAGCGCACAGGGGAATCGCTGAAAGGGACACCACTGTTTGCGCCGTACTGCCATTTAGAACAGCTTCCCGACACATAGCAGATTAATGGCTTTTTGGAGTATAACAGCTTTCATACAACCACTCGGCTCCGAAGCAAAAATCGAATGAGTGGATGCACCTGTCGCCTTATTTATAACTGTTGGCACGGGGAGTGGCTCAAGTATGTTAAATCCACTAGCCAATTTTCATTGGCGTTTTCTCTTAAACTCAGAGATGATTGGCCTCCCAAGTGAGACCCCATATGTTATTCGACATAACTCGTAGTGACCGCCAGATAGGGAATGGGAGTTACACTAATATGATGAACTTGACAAGAAGTCTGATTATTTTCGGTCACTGTGCAAAAATTGTGCAAATGACTTTAATCAAATCTGAAATGTATTTGCATTAGTTGAAATAAGTTTTTGTGTTCTTCTTTCAGGGTTTTTCCTCTTCCTGTATTACTACTACATTCACAATGATGTTGCGGGTAGTTTCTCTGATGATCCTGAAAACACAGACTCCAACACAACCATTACTCAATCCAGCATTAATGCTGTAGACAATATTTATCACTAACATAATTAAGACAGAATGCTTTCTTTGTCTCAGACTGATTTGTACAATAATTGTTTAAGGGCAAACTGTGCATTCTCACCAAAATCAAGCTCAAAAACAACACAAAGACATATGTCACAACTCAAAGAGAAAGACATTTTTAATATAGGGACAGTTCACAAAAATGACTGAAAAATTCTAACTGAAACTATAAATATGACAGTTATTACTTATGTTTGATTTATTGAGCTTTATAATCATCCTTCTGTCTACTATGTGTTATCAAGTCTGTGTCAAGGCGACTCAAACAACACTGAACATCTTTTAACAAAACAAATTCACATATTCAGAAAGAAAGCTAATTAAACATCATTCATCATCACGATGGACATTTGAGTGGCTTTAAAATTATTTACTCACGTCAGTCAAACTTGTAAATGCGTGAAAGCCTTTCATTAGATTAGAAGATAACACAAGTGGGATTTATTGTAAAGATATATTGTATTTTATTGTTTCTATGAAAAATTTTCAAACTTGGCATTTTCGGTATGGGAATCTGAATGTAAATATTGCTAATACATGTAAATAATGTCAAATTACCTCTAATAAACAATAAGCTTTCATTGGAATTTTGTTGCTACTTTAATTAAACATATTAATTTTCTACAATTATATTGTTGTCTGTGAGCTAAAATTACTTGAGAAACTGGACTTGAATGTAAGCCGATAATGAGATTTTCAGTTAAAGCCCAAATAAACATGATTTGCATGTTTTCAAATGAACTGTATGTCAGAGTCCAGCGGCTCATAATCAAACATCTTCATATGTGGACATCAAACAGACTGTGGACTTTCATGCGAAGAATGTTATAAGAAAATTGTTAAAGATTTATTTCCGAAGCCTGTAGAAAACAAAACTAACGTCTCTCTCTAACAGGATGCTCTCTCTGGGAATCATGTCTCGACAAATGCGAAATTTGATGTGGCTTATGATCATTTGTTGTTCTACATGCCAGATAAGTATGTTTCCTTGAAAATTGGATTTGCCCTAAAAGATATTTGCCAGTGAATGTGTTGTTTGGTGAAAATTAGGAAACAAACTAAAGTGTAAGCAAAAAATAATGTTATAAAAAAATTGTGGCTGTGGGCACCTAAATAATGACCTCTAATATAGAGTTTTTTTTTTTTTTAGCATGTCATACATTGTTATATGATAATCTTAAATTGACTCTGTTTGTGCAGGCAGTTCTGAAAATCAGATCAAAATCGACATCCAAGTCTGTTTGACTGATGAATATTTCTGGAACAGAAGTAGCTCACCATATCCAGGTAGATGTGAAATATACTGCTAACATGACTGTGTGATACTGCATATTTATTATCTGAAAGCACTTGTGATGACTGACAAACTCATTGAGTTCTTTTCCTATCAATCAGATAATAACATATATAATTTTTACATAAATGTCACACTAAACATCGAGCCTGTTAATCCTGGAGAGAAATGTAAAAATGCGGTATATAAAAAAGATCTATGCAGCGGTAAGTCTATTTTTGATTTATAAATTGCTTTTGAGTTGTTTCTATTGCCTATTTTATACCAATTAAAGTGTAATTTCAGAATCAAATACAGTACAATGTAAACAGGCATTATATTTCTTTCCTTGAAAAATCACTAAGTTAAGTAACATAGAATGTACAAGCTTTGAAAAGCATGCCGAATAATTAATTCATGATAAGTTAACACTGTTCAGTTCAGTTTACTAAAAACACAACAAAATTAATTACGACGATAATATGATTGGACTATGTCAATAATAAATGTGTGAACTGATGAAAATGCATCCATAATGCTGAAATGACAGTGTCTTGTTTTATAAATGACCAGCATATCAAAGATATCATATATTATGTAACATATAATTTATATTAGTTTACTGCACAATTGCAAAAAATGCATACATTGTTTAACTCTGTGTTGAAGGGAAAGAAGGAAGTAGATATGCTCTGCATTATACAAATAATCAATGGAAGTGCGTGACCTGTGTTGATGCAAAATCAACCACCATTACACCACTGCCACACACCACATCTCACAATCCAACTACCAGTGTAGCAACAAATATGACAACTTCCTATTCAACTACTAGTGTCACGCCAAATACGACAACTTCGGACACAACTACCAGTGTAGCAACAGATATGACAACTTCCTATTCAACTACTAGTGTCACGCCAAATACGACAACTTCGGAAACAACTACCAGTGTAGCACCAGATTTGCCAACTTCCTATTCAACTACTAGTGTCACGCCAAATACGACAACTTCGGACACAACTACCAGTGTAGCACCAGATTTGACAACTTCCTATTCAACTACTAGTGTCACGCCAAATACGACAACTTCGGACACAACTACCAGTGTAGCACCAGATTTGACAACTTCCTATTCAACTACTAGTGTCACGCCAAATACGACAACTTCGGACACAACTACCAGTGTAGCACCAGATTTGACAACTTCCTATTCAACTACTAGTGTCACGCCAAATACGACAACTTCGGAAACAACTACCAGTGTAGCACCAGATTTGACAACTTCCTATTCAACTACTAGTGTCACGCCAAATACGACAACTTCGGACACAACTACCAGTGTAGCAACAGATATGACAACTTCCTATTCAACTACTAGTGTCACGCCAAATACGACAACTTCGGACACAACTACCAGTGTAGCACCAGATTTGCCAACTTCCTATTCAACTACTAGTGTCACGCCAAATACGACAACTTCGGAAACAACTACCAGTGTAGCACCAGATTTGACAACTTCCTATTCAACTACTAGTGTCACGCCAAATACGACAACTTCGGAAACAACTACCAGTGTAGCACCAGATTTGACAACTTCCTATTCAACTACTAGTGTCACGCCAAATACGACAACTTCGGACACAACTACCAGTGTAGCACCAGATTTGACAACTCCCTATTCAACTACTAGTGTCACGCCAGATACAATAACACCCGATCCAAATTCCATTGCTGCACCAGATATGGCAACCCCGAACCCAACTAAAATCTTCACACCAAATACAACAACTCTCAAACCAACTTCCAGTTTCACATCATATACGACTACTCCCAAACCAACTACAAGTTTTGCATTGTATAAGACAACTTCTGACCCAGCTACCAGTTTCACATCATATATGACAACTCCTGGGCCAATTACAACTCCTGGATATACTGATTCCTCAAAGGCATCGTAAGTGTGCAGTTACCAGTGAATATCAAGTCTAAATCTGGATCATAGAATACAATGTGATTCAATCCATTTTATAGTGAAGCCTTGGACAATCTGGGGTCCAAGATGGAAGAGATGGAAAAAAGCAATAAAAGCAATGAGGCAGTTGTCAAGGAAGATGCTGTTGGTCTCGTTCATGTTCAAGCCAAGAACAAAGAAACCAAAGAGATCAACATATGCTACTCTTCAGATCATGCTATGGTAAACCTTAGAGCTTAGATTAATTAAAACGTTTAATGATTCATTAGTTCATGGCAATTCTACTTTTCACAGGTTGTTGAGAGCCAAAGTGACATGAATACAAACTGTTCCTGGTCTGTAAAGATTTCCAAGGAGGCTTTAAATAAATCACGTCTTGAAAACAATGGCACTGCATTTGTTGGAGTTCTACGATTCTATAACATGAGAAATAAGGTACTGTACGTTTCAATTATTTATTTTTCTCGAATGGACAAAATCTTAATAAATAAATAAATATATATATATACACTTTTGGACAAATGCTTCTTGATCAGTTATATTCACAAACATTTATATCTGATTCATGATTGCTCTCTTGGTTTCTGATTTAGAATGAAACCAAAATTCACACTGTTTTGAACAATGAGGTTTATGGAATCACAATGAGGGCCAACATCTCCAACCTTACGGAAAATATTGACATGTACTTTAAATATAAAAATCTGGTAATTAAGCTTTGGATGCAGAATATATTTTGTTAAATTGACCAGAAAATGTGAAAGCAAAATGAAAATGAATGTGCCCTTTCAGGATGGAAATGCATCCTGTGTTTCTTGGGATGGCAAAGGTACCTTAAGGCCAAAGTGTTCTGATTCAATCATCAAACCCAATTCATTCAGGAATTTTTATTATTATTATTATTATTATTATTATTAAAATCAGTTTCATTTGTCATTTCTTGCTCTTTTCTTTGAAGGAGAACTTAAATGGACAACATTCGGCTGTGAGACATTAATCAACAACAACACCATAAAGTGTTCCTGCTCACATCTGACGTTCTTTGCAGTGCTGATGGTGAGAAACAGAGAATAAGAACTTATGTTTTCATGATTAATATGTTAATTAAAGATTCCAATAAATTGATATCTGTCTTTTAGTCCCTAAAACACACACACACACACACACACACACACACACACACGTTTGTTTTTGTGAAAAGTGTGTTAATCCCATAGGTGTATTGGTTTTTATACTATACAAACTGTATGTTCTATGGCCCTACACCAACCCTACACCTAACCCTAACCCTCACAGGAAACTTAAAAAACGTATTCTGTATGATTTAAAAGCGTTTGGAAAAATGGGGACAAGTCACCCTCTCCTTGTAATACCTGTGTCATACCCATGTCATTATACAGAGTTGAGTCCTAATATGACACACACACACACACACACACACACACATTTGTAATGCTTCTTGCTTACAAACAACAAATGGTTTTAAAGTCCTCCTGCTGATCTGTTTCATTCTGTTTTCTCTGATCCTTCAGTCTCCAGATGCAAATATGACAGCACCTTACCTGGAATCATTGACCTTAATTTCTTCTGTCGGTTGCGGCATCTCCTTGTTTTTTATGGCCATCGCATTATTCATGCATTTCCTCCTACGGTAGAGTATCTTAAAGTTTATCATATAGTTAGAACTGGTTAGTAATCAATAGTCATTATAATACTACACCAAGACAAAATCTTTTTGCTATGAAATTGCTATTAGATTTAGCTACTGTTGCTGTAGTGGAAAAATAATTATATTCTAATACCGTTCTCCATTTATTCTTTTTTTTTTCTTTTCTTTTTTATAATAATAAAATCAAGTCTGATTTTAAGTCTCATCTAGAGGATGAGAGAATCACTTTAAGCCTGTTTTATCAGTGGTGTGATAATTGACAAGACCCCTCGACGGACTTTAAACTTTTCCTAATCAAACAGTCAGAAAGAAACAAAACAGGCACCTTTGTTTATATTGCTGCGTGTAGAACTATATTAGCTGCGTTTTTAATCTGTTTTAAAACTTATAACTTGTAGGAAATCCCTAATATGGACAAAAGCATCTGGCTATCGATGTAGCTGAACTAAATTAAAAGCAGAAACGTTTTAACAGATGAAACGTTAAGACAATAAACACATGATTGCAAAAATATATGGTTCATGTGTTAGCTAGTGGCTAAATTTTTTGTATGTTTTAATAGGAAAGCCAAATCAAATCAGGCCACGAAGATCCTGATGAACATGTTTGTGGCTTTGTCTCTACTGAATGCCTCGTTTTTGTCAAACGAGAGCGTCGCTAACACAGGAGACAACGCTGCGTGTGTCTTCATAGCGCTGCTCCTGCATTACTCCATGCTGGCCTCATTCACCTGGTTCTTCATTCAAGCTCTTCATATGTACTTATGGCTCATCAGACAGAACGTCTCCATCACAAACTACATGAGGAAGATCACCGTGTTGGGCTGGGGTCAGTTACAGCAACAAAACATCTATTATAGTGCTGCTTTACGCTAGCTAGTCAAAACTTTAGAATACGTTTTCAGTAGGTAATGCATTAACTAACAATGATCAATATATTTATAAGTACTTATTAATCTCTGTTAATGATAATCAATAAATACACAATTGTTTACTGTTAGTTCATGGTAGCTCAGGTCCATTACATATATTATGCATTACATGATTTCCATGCACCTTTAACTCATTTTTTACGCAATAATGAAATTATATAAATAGTTTGTGTTAACTAAAGTTATTTAAACTGACACTGTATCTTTTTCATCTGAAGAAAAAAAAACTGTAAATGAAAATATAATTATTGTGTTTTCTGTGTTTTCAGCGTGTCCGGCTCCAATAGTCGTAGTTATCGTTTCTGTAGGAGGATATAAAGCGATGGCCCTAAACACAACGTCTGGAAAAATCGCACGAATGTAAGTTTGTCTGATGTCACACATTCTTAAAGGGTTAATTCACTCAATAATCAAAATAATGTCATTAATAACTCACCCTCATGTCGTTCCAAACCCGTGAGACCTTTGTTTATCTTCTGAACACAGTTTAAGATATTTTAGATTTAGTGCGAGAGCTCTCAGTCCCTCCATTGCAGCTGTGTGTACGGTCTACTGTCCATGTCCAGAAAGGTAAGAAAAACATCATCAAAGTAGTCCATGTGACATCAGAGGTTCCGTTTGAATATTTTGAAGCATCGAAAATACATTTTGGCCCAAAATAGCAAAAACTACGACTTTATTCAGCATTGTCTTCTCTTCCGTGTCAGTTGTGAGAGAGATCAAAACAAAGCAGTGTATGGTATCCGGTTCGCGAACGAATCACTCGATGTAACCGAATCTTCTTGAAGCAGTTCACCAAATCAAACTGAATTGTTTTAAACAATTCGCATCTCTAATACGCATTAATCCACAAATGACTTAAGCTATTACTTTTTTAATGTGGCTGACACTCCCTCTGAGTTAAAACAAACCAATATCCCGGAGTAATTCATTTACTCAAACAGTACACTGACTGAACTGCTGTGAAGAGAGAACTGAAGATGAACACCGAGCCCAGCCAGATAACGAACAATAGATCGACGAACAATTTAAAACGATTCAGTTTGATTTTTTGAACTCGTTCGAGAAGATCCGGTTAGAATGAATGATTCGTTCGCGAACCGGATATCATTGAACTGTTGTGTTTTGAACTAAATAAAAAATTAAATTAAATTAATGCATTTAGCAGGCACTTTTATCCAAAGAGACTTATAGTGCATTCAGGCTATCAATTTTTACCTATCATGTGTTCCCAGATGCTTCAAAATATTCAAACGGACCCTCTGATGTCACATGGACTATTTTGATGATGTTTTTCTTACCTTTCTGGACATGGACAGTAGACCTTAAACACAGCTTTAATTGGAGGGACTGAGATCTTTCGGACTAAATCTAAAATATCTTAAACTTCTGAAGAGAAACGGGTCTCACGGGTTTGGAACGACATGAGGGTGAGTTTTTAATGACATCATTTTGATTATTGGGTGAACTAACCCTTTAAACTTATGTCTACTGATTGTCTTTTTTTCATTCTCTTTAATACAGGTGCTGGATTACAGATTTGTACATTCACTACATAGTGAACATCGGCTACTATGCTTTAGTTTTCATCTTCACGACAGGAATCTTCATCATGATCGTCACTAAAGTAATTCAGGCCAGAAACATAAAAGCAACGAACAGCAAGAGAAAGACGTTCAGAAAGCAGCTGATGATGGTGTTGAGTTTGTTCCTGCTCTTCGGTCTGACGTGGTCTGTGGCGTTCTTCAGTTATGGACCGATGCTCGTTCCCTCATATTACATATTCACTGTGCTCAACTCGTTTCAGGGTGAGAAACTATTACACGGAGTACATTTGGTTTTTCTACAGTTTCAGTAAAATTATTTGAATTAAATTATAATAAAAAATATTTTGAAATATTATTTCAAATTATTATAATAAATTCTTTATTTGATAAAATGTAGTTAATATTTTAAATAAATTATTTTATTGTTTATAACGTGTATTAATGTTACTTAATGATTATTTTTAGTCACAGTTTAAAAAGCATGCATACATTCATACCTGAAATGCATTTGAATTAATTTAAATAAGTTTCTCTGATCTTGTTTTCAGGGTTTTTCCTCTTCCTGTATTACTACCACATTCACAATGACGTCGCGGGTATTTTCTCTGATGATCCTGAAAACATGGACTCCACAACAACCATCACTCAATCCAGCATTAATGCTGTAGAAAATATTTATAACTAGCATAATTTAGACAGAAGGCTTTATTTGTCTCTGACTGATGTTGAAACTGATTTGTAAAGTCGTTGGTTAAGGGCAAACTGTGTATTCTCACCAAAATCAAGTTAAAAAACAACACAAAGACAAATGTCATGATTGAACAAGAAAGAACTGTTTAAAATTATAAAAATGGTACATTTTTGTGAAATAACTCAAGACGAATGACAAATATCTGTTGATTATTATTGTTTCTGTCTATTATCGTAGAAGGATTTAACTGTGCTTTCAAATCTCTGGTATGATCTGTATGGTGCCCCTGCGTTGACATGTTCAGTTCACGTTTTGTCGCGGCCACAAGATAGTAATTTGTGGGAATGTAACATTATGTAATGCCCTTGAGGTGTTATGTTATTATCCAACATATTTTTCTCAGGGTCACGAGTTCAATATGTAAACAAACCTTCATGACCATAGCAACCCAGGATTATCAGATAATCAGAGATAAGCAAACATTTTCATAAACATTAAACATTTATTAATTAGCTGAAATAAAATGAAATATGTTAAATTTAATTTGCATTACAAAATAAATAAATAAATAAATAACCAATAATAATAGGCTAGTAATAATATTAAAAATAATAATACAAATTAAAAACTACGGGGAAAAGATGATCAGTTAATGGACATACAAACTGAAATTTATTCATAATAAGCATAATTTGAATGCTGACTATTGCACATAATACAGTCAGGTATGGTTAATAATTTTATAAATTCTATAATAATTAATTTAATATTTTCTTAATTCAACGTTCCCACAAGTTATTATTTTTTGGCCAGGAGAAACTAAGTAAAATGAACATGTCAGCACAGGGGCACCATAGATGTGATATTACTGTTGTTATATTTACTGAGCGTTATAATCATCCATGTCTGATCATGTGCGTGTAAGAGCAACTCAAACACTGAACCTTATTTAGAAAACAAATTTACATCTTCAGGATGACAGTAATGTGTGCACGCCTTTAGATTCAGATATTTGCATGGTTATAAAAACAGTGTACTAACATAGATGTGAAATATTGGGTTTCTGAGAAAACAAAACCCCTGTAAGAATCAGCTGATGATTTCTGCATTATTTAATAATTCATACCTACAGGTGATATATTATATCTCTCAGTATATTCTTATGGTATTGAAATGAAGCTGTAATGAAAATGTGATTTGTTTTAATTTTTTCATGAAACGTCATTCTTTTTAGTCCAACTGCTAAATATACGGATGTATTTCATTAGTTAACAAAATAACAAAGCAAATTTAATTCATTGGATAGACAAAATTTACAATTTGCTTTTGTTTATATTCAAAATGTACTAACTTGGCAGTTTCCGCATTGAAATGATTGTAAATATCGGTAATCTAAATATTGTCTAATAGCCTCTAATAAAGGTTGTGCTTTCTTTGGCATTTTGTCACTGCTTTTATTAAATATAAATAATCATTTTCTACATTTATATTATTCTATGTGAGCAAATGTGGCTTTAGAAACTGAATCTGTTTCTTGATAATATTTCAGGTAAAAAAAAAAAAAACATGATTTGCATGTTTTCAAATGAACTGTATGTCAGTGTTCTTCGGCTCATAATCAAACAGCTTCATATGTGCACGCATCAGACTCTCTCAGCTCTTGGACTGTGGACTTAAGCTCAAGAATTATAAGATAAATTAAATTATTTAAGATTTACTTCCAAAACACTCTAGTGTGTCTTAAAAGGTTGCTGTCTCTGGGAATAATGTCTCGACAAAAGCAGAATTTGCTGTGTCTGATGATCATCAGCTGTGCTCTGTGCCAGATAAGTATGTTGCTTTATAAAAAGGAAGAAACAAATTAAAATATAAACAAAAATAACATGATATGTGGGCATCTTAATTTGATATCTAATGTAGAGTTTTATACTATGTCATATCTCATTATCTAAGAGTCTAATAATGTTGTGTTTGTGCAGGCTCCTCAGATAAACTGATAATCCAAGTCAATTCATCAGATCAGTGTTTCTGGAAGGAAAGTAGCTCAACAGTTCCAGGTAGATGTGAAATATACTGCTAACATGACTGTGATACTGCATATTTAATATTTGAGAGCACTTGTGATTACGGACAAACTCATTGTGTTCATTTCTGTTTTTCTCTCAGATATAAAACAGACATGTCTGACAACTCAAGAACCAATAGGAATCGTCACACTAAATATCTTTTATCTTGGTAAAACACAATTATATTATATTTATAAACCATTCTTGAGCTCAAAGCTCTTAAAAAATATTTCTGTCCAAATGTAATGGTTCTCTGTGGTTTCAGGACAATGCAGATCTTACAGTTTCAACGTAACAAAACAGGGTAACAATTATGAATTAAGGATGAACGAGACGGTTGAAGGGATAAAACTGTGGAAGACAAATGATAATTGTCTGCCATCTCTTCTGAATTCACAAGGTGTGTGTCGTCCTACATACAATGGAGTGTTAATGCTGAATGTTATTATATTTAGAGCACAATAACCCCTACAGACCAACACAACGCCACATGAGAACAAAGCTGGCCAAAACGACTGATCACTGATCAATGCAAACCAAAATCAGATCCTTACACACTTAAGAGCAGAATTATCTACAGAACAAGCTCTTTAAATGGAGTCTGAATGATCATGGTCCTGTAAGCTCTGTAATGAGTTCTCAAGGAAGAGCAGATCATGATACACACAGAGTCTGTTTTACATTAGCTATATTTAGTAAACAATAATTATAAAGTTAAATAGAAATAAAGTTCATCTCTTCTCTTTTACAGAAATTATGACTTGCCAAAGTGGCATAATATGCACCAGCAGGTTAATTCCAAACACAGGTAAGATAAGATTCATCCACTGTTACATTGTTTTTAATTTCAGTTTATGCATTTGTATTATTATTATTTCTTGATTTAATGGTAAAAAATATTACAATACATGATGTACTTATGTGAAGCCAATTGACATAAGACATTATATCACAGAAAGGTATCAGAATTTAATCTTTATGCTTAAAACAATCAAAAATATCTGCCAGCAGGGTAAGAAATCTTAATTTAAGGTTTATAGCTGTGTATGTGTTTCACTTTAGTTACACAAGCAACAGAGGTAATGCAAGTCATGTTGATTTACTTCAATGTTGCTTTAAAGTTTATTCTCATAATCTATTGGCAGGTGTTTTGAGTAAATCGATAATCTGTTAATGCATTTGTCTGAAATAATTGATTTAAATCTTCTAAAGGTTCTAAGAACTGAGTAACTAAATCCATAAGGTTTCAGTGTAGGCTATTATCTTTTGTCAGGTTGTACATTATAGGCTACACTTTTGTCATAAAATCAGTTTCAAAGGTGTCATGAATTGTGAAATCTAATCGAGCAACCAAGCAATAAACATGCCGTTGAAGATCACAAACTATTGTGTGGTTACTGGTTGTGGAAGAACACAGTCACTGCATAACCTTCCATCAGAAACAAATATTAGGAATGTGTGGTTGAACTTTATTTTTAGCAAAGTTCCAGCTCACAGGAGTAAACCATTGAGCATTGTTCCCTTCATTTCATCACAGATTCCTTTGTGAACAAGAAACAGTTTGATGCTGGATTTGGAGAGTAGAATAAAAAGACTATATTAAAGAGCAGTACTTTTTCATCTATATTAGATCCAACAATAATGGTGAAACAGACTTATGAGAGTAAAAAATATTTGTTTGTGTCACTATTGCTTTGTTAGAGATTGCTTGATATGTCCTTATCATGTGTAACCTACTTCTCTAACCAAAGTCACAGAAGGCTCCAACTATGCAAGACATAGCTTGTCAAAAACAGAAAGTTAGTTTACTATTCAAACTATTATCCAATAATAGCAGTGGGTGTTTATGTCCAAGTCTCTAATGCGGCACACCCCAAAAAAACAGAGCGTTTCTCAAAACCAGGGTAAAAAATAGCCTATTACTTATTTGATGTTTTGAATGTAAAAACCATGCAAACATCATAAATGGACCTCATACAACATTATTAAATAATAATAATAATAACAATAATAAAAAAAACTGTTTATGACCTCTTTAACTATCTCTTGAGTTGTATTCCTCTTGTTCTTTTATCACTATTCAGTACAGAAGCTTTTTTTTTCATTATGTTGAATTATGTGTTTGATCTCTTGAGGATGTCAGAACATTGATCCTGTTGATCCTGGAGATAAATGTAGATACGCCCTATATGACAATGACATATGTAGTGGTAAGTCTGTTATAAACAAAGTCTAGATTTTAAAATTTATTTTCAGTAGACGTTTCAGTTGCCTGTTTACAACCATTAAGAATTCATTTCAGAATAAAAATAAATACAGTACATGTGAGCTGCCATTGTTTCCCTTTCAAGGGAACTTTGAACTGCGTCCTCTAGGGGTTGATATGGGGAATGCCTCGTCATGACCCGTGTCTGAAGCATACATTAAAAAAACACCAACATGTAGGCCGGCAACAACCCCTGACGTCAGTGCCGGTGCGTCTATAGAATAAATTGGTTCAGAGACAACATTTAATTCTCTTCTCTGTCGTCACTGACCATTTTGTTTGAAGTGTACAGTGTTTAAGAGTGCATGTTTGTCGCTAGAGGCTTTGCGTAGAGCAAGTGCATTTAGCTCTTGAGGGAGTTAGATTCACTCTGTTATGCCCATTGTGAGGCATTCGTGAGACTACTGAGGGGATGTAAGTATCTGAGCATTTACTCGAGTGTGTAGATGGTGTGTGCATGAGTGCATTTGTCGCAGGAATAGTGATGCATTCGCGGCAGCAGTTTTGTTCATGAAAACGTACTGTGTTTAGCTCCCGTGTTGTGTCATGGTGAGAAAAAGGAAAGGATCTGATGGGGAATTTCTTTCTATCCTTTTTTCCTTTTGTTTATACAGGAAATTTATAAATGTGAGGTAACCACATAATGCTGCATTCTGTCCTGAAAAAATTAAATAAAATCCATTCTCATTCCGCATCCACAGATTCCATCATACTAGTTATGGCAAAATTGAGGTGATGTGTGAGAATGGTTATGAGAAGTCTTCTCTTAAGAATTAGTCCTTCCAAAGTGACCACTAGCAAAACATTTAGTGTGCATCCATGTCATTGTTCTTTGAAACCCGATGACACACACGATCTCTGCGTTGTTTGTTTGGACTAAGAGCTTGCACCCGATGTCCTTGAGGGGGCAATTTGCATGCTTTTGTGAGTGTTTAAAAAACAAAACAAAACAAAAACCTCAGCTCTTGTTTGTGTGGAGAAAGGGTCAGACATCTGCTACCCATGATTTAGGACCCAGAGAACGAGCTCAAGGGGACAACAGGTGGATCTGGATGATGAATTTAGAGAGGGGCTTCCCTTTCATGCTTGTCGGCTGTGGATCTTGCAGCTAGCAGCTTGAGGATGAGGTTAATATCGCTAACATTTTCTGATCCAAAGGCTAGCGCTATGGTGGGGATCGGCCCAGAAAGAGCAGGAGATGTCTGGGGAGGGCGAAAAAGCTGAGACTGAGCCTTCTCAATCCTCCTGCCCCACGTAGAAAGAGCTGTTGGAGGTTATGGATCACACCGCAGAAGGCTGCTAAGAAGGTGACTCCACAAGGTCGTTTCATTGAGCGTTACATTTCTGGCCATAGCCCTCCAGCTCAGGTGAGCCTTCCATTTCTTCCTGATCTCCATACAGAGTTTGAGTTGAAATGGAAGACGCCATTTTCCTCACGCTTCTTCACGCACTTTCTGAAATCCTGTTACACACTCCGCTTCATTCCCTTTCTTTGAGTTGGTTAGACGTTGGTTCCTTGGCCTCCAATAAACCAGTGTGCCTTTATTAATAAACTTCAAGCATCGCTTCCGTGGGCTGCAGAGCGTAAATCAGTAGAAAATGAATAGAACTTATGATTCTGTCTAAAGAAATGTGATGTACACATCAGTAAATATATCTATATATATCCATGTATATGCAACTTTGGACTGTAAACCCTTATTGATGATGTTCAGTAAATCTATATGAACGCATATAAACCGCTGCAGACATGACTGAATATGAATGCTTGGTGAATTTCCATTCTAAAAATGACTCATACATATTTATTATTTTGCACTCCTGACATAAATTATTAAATTACTGTCACTGCAACAATGTTTTATCAAAAGAGTGATCAAATATCAAAGCTAGAATCTTTAAACTTTCAACTGATGCACAGTTTATCCAGATCAAGTAAAAAAGTGCTATGTTTAATGTGCTGTTAAAGTTGAACAAGAATAATCTGGGTCCGTTGCCGATCTTTGACCACAAAGGGGTTAATACCCTTTAAGCATCGCTTCCCTTAATATGATGGGCTATTGTAAGACATCACGCTTCCCCTTAAGCGCCCAAGTTGAATTCCTCGCTCCGTGGGCTGTTCTCGTGGTAGTTTAGCAGCGCTCCCCTTTACCAAAAAGGGTTGCCTATGAGCGCGTTACTCTCTTCCTGAATTTGGAGTTCACTATCACGTGAGAATTGAGTTCTCCGTTTTGTTTCCAGAGAAACCAGCAGCATCAGGTGAACTAGGCCCTTCCTTCACATCTCTGATGCGCTGAGTTTTTGGCTAGTTTGCAGTACACTTACCCTTCTGATTCTAACAATCATGCTGTAGGTCAAGCCCCCTCCCTCCTGAGAGTTGGGTTGAGCTCCCTGAGCTAAGTAAATTATTGCTAGCTGTTCCAGTTTTGGAACATGCGGTAGGTCGAGCTCCCCTCTCATTTTAGAGTTGGATGTTTGCCCCTCCCCTAAGCTAGATGGCTACTAGGGATCTGTTGAGACAGTTCCTTCAGCAAGCTTATGCCAGAGCAAGTTGTAGGCCCTGTGTGAAAGGCAAGACTTAGTATAAATGCTAGGCTCTTTGCCGTATCCCTTTAACCCTTTCGAGTCGATTAACGCATATATGCGTTTTGAGTCATTTTCACCTGATAACCCTGAAAAGAACTTAAATTACACTCTCAGTTTTAATCGTACAGATAAGAGCAATACATCTATCGAATCTGTAAAGGGTCTAGTTTTTTTTGGATACAGACATAATAACAAAAACCTTTGTGCACTTATAAAATAAAGATAACAAACAAGGTGCGCTGTCTACAGTCTTTATCTCCGCTGATCGTCATGTACAAACATTTCATTAAAATGAACTGTAACTCCGTGAATACTCAACGAAGAGACATGAGAGAGATATCTATAGAAAGCCTGGAATGTCTACTTTTAAACTAAACAAGTGCTGCCGAAAACAGATATTCTGAGATAAAGTAATCCATATGAAAACAACGCGATGTCTATTTTTCATATCTCCGCTCATTATATCTAATGTGACCACGCCCCCGCGCTTAACGCGCTATTCAGATTCAAACTGAAGCGCGCGGCTTGAATACGCCCACACAGAAGAAAAAGCAGCGAGACTGTTCTTCAAGTTTTTATTTTATTTTACTGTTTGCTTCGCGATGAGAGGAATAAGACATAATTCACCCCAAAAAGATGTGATGTGGTTGAGGATTTGAGAAATGGATTTCCTCAGAAAAAAGAATGAAGCGCTTTATTCAGCAGAGATCATAAACATGAGTAAGTCTCTTTTTATTTATTTGTACTAGTGTTCACATAACGTGTAAACATTTTACTAGTTAGACTTTTTCCAAATACTTTTTCCAAACTATAATTCCTGACTAAATGTATAATCAAGTGAAACATTATGAAGTTTCAATAACAATATACAATACTATACCATTCAAAAGCTTGATGTAAATAATATAAATGTGACAAATAGAGATAACTCTAACAAATGTAAAAACAATGCAGTTCTTTCGATTTATTCCCCCTAAAAAAACCTGAAAAATATTATCAGCTCTTTTCAACATTAATAATAATAATAATAATGATAATAAATGGGGTTTATTTGGTAGAAAATAAGATTGTTAAAAGGATTTCTGAAGGATTGTGTGACTAGAGAAAGGATGCCAAAAAATTTGCCCTCAGAGTGGCACAGTTGAATGAGAGGCTCATTATGCAGCTCATTATGCAGGCCTTTGTCTTCTCAGGTGTAAATCACAATGATATTCATGGTAGTTGACGCCTACTCGCATATGACTTTTACCAACAAAAAGTGTTTTAGAAAATTTAAATCAATATATTGTTTTCTGTGAGTGAGTAAACAAGATGATTTTCACATCATTCAGAAAGAAAAATTCTAGGCTACAAGCTCCAGTTCTCAACTTTTCCGGCAACCAATTTTATGTATGTGTTTTATTGCCTTATTCAAGTGATTTAACATTTTTAGTTTTTCACTAACCATGCATAACATTTTTTTTCTCAAAAATACAATCATGTACATGCATGCATTTCACATATTATTATAGCCCAGTTTGTGCTGATTACAGTGATATTAGACTTTACCCATTTAGATATTTATAAGAAACTGAAAAAAGCACAAATATCAGGGCATGACAAAACTTCTCAAGGCCCCAAAAATACCCTTAGACTCCAGAGGGTTAAAGGAATCTTTCTTGATTCCAAGCCTTGAGCTCTAACCTGGGCCTAGGCCCTAACAGGTAAGTTTGGGTATGTAGCTTAGGCCTCTACCATTTCCAGGGGCAACTCCCATGGAAATGGTAGAGTTGGTATTTAGTGCTCGCCATGGTTTTGGCCTGCACTCCCCTCAGCATGACATCATGGGTATACTGTTGCACATAGCGACCCCTAGAGACCGCAGTTCGAAGTTCCATTGAAAGGGAATGTCTTAAGTTACGAAGGTAACCATGGCTGCCTAAACAGGGAATTAGACACTGCATCCTCTAGCTTCATGCCATGCTTTGGATGCAAGATTCAGATGAAGAAGTGAAAGACATGTTCTCCCGGCACGTGACGTCAGGGGCTGTTGCTGGCCAACTTGGTTTTGTTTTCAATTTATGCTTCGGACACGGGTCATGATGAGGCGTTCCCCATGGCAACCCCTAGAGGACTCTAGTAAAAAATCAGTTGGTTGGGTAATGTTAGGCCTACTAACCTGGAATATGCTTGCTTTGAAAAGCATGTTGAGTAATTCATTCACAATAAGTTAACACTGCTTAGTGCTTTTAATTTACAGTTACTGAAAGCATGACAAAATCAACATAAATCAACTGTCAATAATAAATGTGAACTGATTAGCATGCATTAACCCTCATGATTGTTTTACTTATTGACCAATTACAATAAAATCCACTCATTATTTACTTCCTATGTTGAAGGGAAAAAAGGAAGCAGATACAGTCTGTATTTAAATGGGAGTGATTGGAAATGTGTGACCTGTGTTGATGGAAGATCAACAACCGTTACAGCTATTTCATACACCACAACTAACATTCCAACTAACAGTTTCACATCATATATGACAACTCACAATCCAACAACCAGTTTCACATCATATACGACAATCACAATTGCAAGTTACACATCACAATCAACAACTCCCAAACCAACTATTAGTTTCACATCACATAGACCAATTTCTGAGCCAGCTACAAGTCTTGCATCGCATACAACAACTCACAATCCAACTAACAGTTTTACATCACATACAACTCTAAATCCAACTACAAGTTTCACATCACATACAACAACTCACAATCCAACTACAAGTTTCAGATCAAATACAACTTACAATCCAACAACCGCTTATACATCACATGCAACAAACCCTGAGCCAGCATCACATACAACAACTCAAAACCCAACTACCAGTTTCATATCACACACATCTCAAAATCCAACAAGTTTTACATCACATATGATAACTTCCGAGCCAACTACCAGTTTGACATCACATTCGACAACTCCTAAGCCAATTGAAAGTTTCACACTGCATATGACAACTCACAATCCAACAACCAGTTTCACATCACATACAATTACAGAGTCAACTAGAAGTTTAACATCACATACAACAAATTCCAAGCCAACTACAATTTTCACATCACAAACGACAACTCACAATCAAACTACCAGTTTTACATCACATACAACTCTAAATGCAACTACCAGTTTCACATCATATACAACAATTCACAATTCAACTACACGTTTCACATCACATATCTCAACTTCCGAGCCAACTACCAGTTTCACATCACATACGACAACCCCAGAGCTAACAACAGGTTTCACATCACATACGACAACTTACATTCCAACCACAAGCTTCACATCACATACAACAACTCACAATCCAAATACGAGTTTCACTTCATATACAACAATCACAGAGCCAATTGAAAGTTTCACTTCACATGCAACAAGTCCAGAGCCAGCTATAAGTTTCACATCGCATACGACAACTCCTGAGCCAGCTACCAGTTTCACTTCACAAACGACAAGTCCAGAGCCAAGTAAAAGTTTTACAACACATCCGACAACTTACAATGCAAATACCAGTTTCACATCAAATACGTCAACTCCCGAGCCAATTACAAGTTTCACATCACATACATCAACTCCTGAACCAACTATCAGTTTTACATCACGTAAAGTAACTCCCGAGGCAACTAAAAGTTTCACATCACATACAACAATTTCCAAGTCATCTACAAGTTTCACATCACATACGACAACTCTAAATCCCATTACAAGATTGACATCACATACGACAGCTCACAATGCAAATACCAGTTTCACATCACAAACGACAAGTCCAGAGCTAACTACAAGTTTCACATCACAAACGACAAGTACAGAGCCAAGTACAAGTTTCAGATCACATGAAAATACCAGTTTCATATCAGAAACAGCAACTCCCAAGCCGACTACCAGTTTGATATTACATATGAAAAGTACAGAGCCAGGTACTAGTTTAACATCACATACGACAACTGCTCCAGCTACCAGTTTCACATCACAAACGACAAGTCCAGAGCTAAGTACAAGTTTCACATCACATCCAACAACTTACAATGCAAATACCAGTTTCACATCACAAAAAACTGAGGCAGCTACAAGTTTCATATCAGGAACGACTAATCCAGGATCAACTACAAGTTTCACATCAGATTTGTCAACTACTGGGCCAAATAACAGCTCCACATCACATACAACAAATCACAATCCAACAACAAGTTTAACATCACATACAATTACAGAGCCAATTACAAGTTTCACATCACATACAACACAACACAATCAAACTACAAATTTCACATCACATCCATCAACTCCTAAGCCAACTACAAGTTTCACATCACATACAAGTCCAGAGTCAGCTACAAGTTTCACATCACATATGACAACTCCTAAGCCAGCTACAAGTTTTACATCACAAACAACAAGTCCAGAGCCAACTACAAGTTTCACATCACAAACGACAAGTCCAGAGCTAACTACAAGTTTCACATCACAACCGACAAATCCAGAGCCAAGTACAAGTTTCAGATCACATGAAAATACCAGTTTTATATCAGAAACAGCAACTCCCAAGCCGACTACCAGTTTGATATTACATATGAAAAGTACAGAGCCAGGTACTAGTTTAACATCACATACGACAACTGCTCCAGCTACCAGTTTCACATCACAAACGACAAGTCCAGAGCTAAGTACAAGTTTCACATCACATCCAACAACTTACAATGCAAATACCAGTTTCACATCACAAAAAACTGAGGCAGCTACAAGTTTCATATCAGAAACGACTAATCCAGGGTCAACTACAAGTTTCACATCAGATTTGTCAACTACTCAGCCAAATAACAGCTCCACATCACATACAACAAATCACAATCCAACAACAAGTTTAACATCACATACAATTACAGAGCCAATTACAAGTTTCACATCACATACAACACAACACAATCAAACTACAAATTTCACATCACATCCATCAACTCCTAAGCCAACTACAAGTTTCACATCACATACAAGTCCAGAGTCAGCTACAAGTTTCACATCACATATGACAACTCCTAAGCCAGCTACAAGTTTTACATCACAAACAACAAGTCCAGAGCCAACTACAAGTTTCACATCACATACGACAAGCCCAGAGCCAGCTACAAGTTTCACATCGCATACAACATCTCCTGAGCCAGCTACCAGTTTCAATTCACAAACGACAAGTCCAGAGCCAAGTACAAGTTTCACAACACATCCGACAACTTACAATGCAAATACCAGTTTCAGATCAAATACGACAACTCCTACGCCAACTTCCAATTTCACATCAAATACGTTGACACCCAAGCCAATTACAAGTTTCACATCACATACGACAACTCCTACGCCAACTTCAAGTTTCACATCACATACAACAACTCCCGAGCCAACTACAAGTTCAACATCACATACGACAAGCCCAGAGCCAGCTACAAGTTTCACATCGCATACGACATCTCCTGAGCCAGCTACCAGTTTCAATTCACAAAATACAAGTCCAGAGCCAAGTACAAGTTTCACAACACATCCGACAACTTACAATGCAAATACCATTTTTACATCAAATACGACAACTCCTACGCCAACTTCCAGTTTCACATCACATACAACACCTCCCAAGCCAACTACAAGTTTCACATCACATACGACAAGTCCAGAGTCAGCTACAAGTTTCACATCACATATGACAACTCCTAAGCCTGCTACAAGTTTCACATCACATACAAGTCCAGAGTCAGCTACAAGTTTCACATCACATATGACAACTCCTAAGCCAGCTACAAGTTTCACATCACAAACGACAAGTCCAGAGCCAAGTACAAGTTTCACATCACATCCGACAACTTACAATGCAAATACCAGTTTCACATCAAATAGGTCAACACCCAAGCCAGTTACAAGTTTCACATCACATACATCAACTCCTGAACCAACTATCAGTTTTACATCACATAAAGTAACTCCCAAGGCAACTAAAAGTTTCACATCACATACAACAATTTCCAAGTCAACTACAAGTTTCACATCACATATGACAACTCAAAATCCCATTAAAAGATTGACTTCACATACGACAGCTCACAATGCAAATACCAGTTTCACATCACAAACGACAAGTCCAGAGCTAACTACAAGTTTCACATCACAAACGACAAGTCCAGAGCCAAGTACAAGTTTCAGATCACATGAAAATACCAGTTTCATATCAGAAACAGCAACTCCCAAGCCAACTACCAGTTTGATATTACATACGAAAAGTACAGAGCCAGCTACTAGTTTAACATCACATACGACAACTGCTCCAGCTACCAGTTTCACATCACAAACGACAAGTCCAGAGCTAAGTACAAGTTTCACATCACATCCAACAACTTACAATGCAAATACCAGTTTCACATCACAAAAAACTGAGGCAGCTACAAGTTTCATATCAGAAACGACTAGTCCAGGGTCAACTACAAGTTTCACATCAGATTTGTCAACTACTCAGCCAAATAACAGCTCCACATCACATACAACAAATAACAATCCAACAACAAGTTTAACATCACATACAATTACAGAGCCAATTACAAGTTTCACATCACATACAACACAACACAATCAAACTACAAATTTCACATCACATCCATCAACTCCTGAGCCAACTACAATTTTCACATCACATACAAGTCCAGACCCAAGCACAAGTTTCACATCACATCCGACAAGCCCAGAGCCGCCAGCTACAAGTTTCACATCGCATACGACATCTCCTGAGCCAGCTACCAGTTTCAATTCACAAACGACAAGTCCAGAGCCAAGTACAAGTTTCACAACACATCCGACAACTTACAATGCAAATACCAGTTTCACATCAAATACGACAACTCCTACGCCAACGTCCAGTTTCACATCACATACAACAACTCCCGAGCCAACTACAAGTTTCACATCACATACAACAAGTCCAGGGTCAGCTACAAGTTTCACATCACATATGACAACTCCTAAGCCAGCTACAAGTTTCACATCACAAACGACAAGTCCAGAGCCAAGTACAAGTTTCACATCACATCCAACAACTTACAATGCAAATACCAGTTTCACATCAAATACATCGACACCCAAGCCAATTACAAGTTTCACATCACATACAACAACTCCCGAGCCAACTACAAGTTTCACATCACATACAAGTCCAGAGTCAGCTACAAGTTTCACATCACAAACGACAAGTCCAGAGCCAAGTACAAGTTTCACATCACATCCGACAACTTACAATTCAAATACCAGTTTCACATCAAATACATTGACACCCAAGCCAATTACAAGTGTCAAATCACATACAACAACTCCTACGCCAACCTCCAGTTTCACATCACGTACAACAACTCTCGAGCCAACTACAAGTTTCACATCACATACGACAAATCCAGAGCCAGCTAAAAGTTTCACATCGCATACATCTCATGAGCCAGCTACCAGTTTCATTTCACAAGCGACAAGTCCAGAGCCAAGTACAAGGTTCACATCACATCCGACAACTTACAATGCAAATACCAGTTTCACATCAAATACGTCAACTCCTGAGCCAGTTACAAGTTTCACATCACATACATCAACTCCTGAACCAATTACAAGTTTAACATCAAATTTGTCAACTCCTGAGCCAAATAACAGTTTCATATCACATAGAACAAGTTACAATCCAACAACCAGTTTCACATCACATAAAATTATGGATCCAATTACAAATTTCAAAACACACGCAACACAACACATTCCAACTACAAGTTTCACATCAAATACGTCAAATCCCGAGCCAATTACAAGTTTAGCATCACATACATCAACTCCAGAGCCAACTATCAGTTTTACATCACATACAGTAAATACAGATTCAACTAAAAGTTTCACATCACATACAACAATTTCCAAGTCAACTACAAGAATATCACATACGACAACTCAAAATCCCATTACAAGATTGACATCACATACGACAGCTCACAATGCAAATACCAGTTTCACATCACAAATGACAAGTCCAGAGCTAACTACAAGTTTCACATCACAAACGACAAGTCCAGAGCCAAGTACAAGTTTCAGATCACATCCAAATACCAGTTTCATATCAGAAACAGCAACTCCCGAGCCAACTACCAGTTTGATATTACACACAAAAAGTACAGAGCCAGCTACAAGTTTAACATCACAAAAGACAAGTCCAGAGCTAAGTACAAGTTTCACATCATATGCAACAACTTACAATGCAAATACCAGTTTCACATCACAAACAACAACTCCTGAGGCAGCTACAAGTTTCACATCAGAAACGACTAATCCAGGGTCAACTACAAGTTTCATATCAGATTTGTCAACTACTGAGCCAAATAACAACTCCACATCACATACAACAAATCACAATCAAACTACAAATTTCACATCACATCTGTCAACTCCTGAGCCAACTACAAGTTTCACATCACATACAAGTCCAGAGTCAGCTACAAGTTTCACATCACATATGACAACTCCTAAGCCAGCTACAAGTTTCACATCACAAGCGACAAGTCCAGAGCCAAGTACAAGTTTCACATCACATCCGACAACTTACAATGCAAATACCAGTTTCACATCAAACATGTCGACACCCAAGCCAATTACAAGTTTCACATCACATACAACAACTCCTACGCCAACCTCCAGTTTCACATCACTTACAACAAATCCCGAGCCAACTACAAGTTTCACATCACATGCGACAAGTCCAGAGCCAGCTACAAGTTTCACATCGCATACATCTCTTGAGCCAGCTACCAGTTTCACTTCACAAACGACAAGTCCACAGCCAAGTACAAGTTTCACATCACATCCGACAACTCCTGAGCCAATTACAAGTTTCACATCACATACATCAACTCCTGAACCAATTACAAGTTTAACATCAAATTTGTCAACTCCTGAGCCAAAAAACAGTTTCACATTACATACCACAAGTTACAATCCAACAACCAGTTTCACATCACATCAAATTATGGATCCAATTACAAATTTCACATCACATGCAACACAACACAATCCAACTACAAGTTTCACATCAAATACGTCAAATCCCGAGCCAATTACAAGTTTAACATCACATACATCAACTCCAAAGCCAACTATCAGCTTTACATCACATACAGTAAATACCGAGGCAACTAAAAGTTTCACATCACATACAACAATTTCCAAGTCAACTCCAAGTATTATATCACATATGACAACTCAAAATCCCATTACAAGATTGACATCACATACGACAGCTCACAATGCAAATACCAGTTTCACATCACAAACGACAAGTCCAGAGCTAACTACAAGTTTCACATCACAAACGACGAGTCCAGAGCCAAGTACAAGTTTCAGATCACATCCAAATACCAGTTTCATATCAGAAACAGCAACTCCCGGGCCAACTACCAGTTTGATATTACATACAAAAAGTACAGAGCCAGCTACAAGTTTAACATCACATACGACAACTGATCCAGCTACCAGTTTCACATCACAAACGACAAGTCCAGAGCTAAGTACAAGTTTCACATCACATCCAACAACTTACAATGCAAATACCAGTTTCACATCACAAACAACAACTCCTGAGGCAGCTACAAGTTTCACATCAGAAACGACTAGTCCAGGGTCAACTACAAGTTTCACATCAGATTTGTCAACTACTGAGCCAAATAACAGCTCCACATCATATACAACAAATCACAATCAAACTACAAATTTCACATCACATCTGTCAACTCCGGAGCCAACTACAAGTTTCACATCACATACAAGTCCAAAGTCAGCTACGAGTTTCAGAGCACATTTGACAACTCCTAAGCCAGCTACAAGTTTCACATCACAAACGACAAGTCCAGAGCCAAGTGTAAGTTTCACATCACATCCAACAACTTACAATAAACATACCAGTTTCACATCACAAACAACAAATCATAAGCCAGCTACAAGTTTAACATCAGAAACGACAAGTCTAGAGCCAAGTGCAAGTTTCACATCACATCCAGCAACTTACAATACACATAACAGTTTCACGTCACAAACAACAAAACATCAGCCAGCTACAAGTTTAGCATCAGAAACGACAAGTCCAGAGCCAACTACAAGTTTAACATCACATTTGTCAACTCCTGAGCCAAATAACAGTTTAACATCACATACAACAAATCAAAATCCAACAGCAAGTTTAACATCACATACATCAACTCTAGAGCCAACTTTCAGTTTTACATCACATACAGCAATTCCCAAGTCAACTAGAAGTTTCACATCACAAACGACAACTCACAATCAAACAACCAGTTTAACATCACATACAACTCTAAATCTAACTACAAGTTTCACATCACATATAACAACTCAAAATACAACTACCAGTTTCATATCACATAAGACAACTCCAGAGCCAACTGCAAGTTTAACATCACATACGTCAACTCCTGAGCCATTTATCAATTTCACATCAGATACGTCAACTCTCAAGCTTACTACCAGTTTCACATCACGTACGACGACCCCCGAGCCAACTACAAGTTTCACATCACATATGATGACTCGAGAGCTAACAACAGGTTTCACATCACATACGTCAACTTACATTCCAACCACAAGCTTCATATCACATACCACATCAATTTACAATCCAAATATGAGTTTTACATCATATACAACAAACACGGAGCCAATTGCTAGTTTCACTTCACATACGACAACTCCTGTGCCAACTTCCAGTTTCACATCACATACAACAACTTACATTCCAACCACAAGCTTCACATCACATACAACAATTCACAAACCAAATATGAGTTTCACATCATATACAACGGTTACAGAGCCAATTACAAGTTTCACTTCACATACGACAACTCCTGTGCCAACTTCCAGTTTCACATCACATACAACAACTCCCGAGCCAACTACAAGTTTCACATCACATACGAAAAGTCCAGAGCCAGCTACAAGTTTCACATTGCATACGACAACTCCTGAGCAAGCTCCCAGCTTCACATCTCAACCGACAAGTCCAGAGCCAAGTACACGTTTCACATCACATTCGACAACTTACAATGCAAATACCAGTTTCACATCACAAACAACAACTCCTCAGCCAGCTACAAGTTTCACATCACATACATCTACTCACAATCCAAATACAATTTTCACATCACATACATCAACTCCCGAGCACACTACCAGTTTCACATCTCATACGACAAGTCTAGAGCCAACTACAAGTATCACATCACACAAGACAACTCAAAATCCCATTACAAGATTGACATCACATACAACAGCTCACAATGTAAATACCAGTTTCACATCACAAACGGCAAGTCCAGAGCTAACTACACGTTTCACATCACAAACGACAAGTCCAGAGCCAAGTACAAGTTTCACATCACATCCAAATACCAGTTTCATATCAGAAACAACAACTCCCGAGCCAACTACCAGTATGATATTACATACGAAAAGTACAGAGCCAGCTACAAGTTTCACATCACATACGACAACTGCTCCAGCTACCAGTTTCAAAACACAAATGACAAGTCCAGAGCTAAGTACAAGTTTCACATCACATCCAACAACTTACAATGCAAATACCAGTTTCACATCACATACAACAACTCCTGAGCCAGCTACAAGTTTCACATCAGAAACGACTAGTCCAGGATCAACTACAAGTTTCACATCAGATTTGTCAACTACTGGGCCAAATAACAGCTCCACATCACATACAAGAAGTCACAATCCAACAACCAGTTTAACGTCACATACAATTACAGGGCCAATTACAAGTTTCACATCACATACAACACAACACAATCAAACTAAAAAATTCACATCACATACGTTAACTCCTGAGCCAGCAACCAGTTTCACATCACAAACGACAAGTCCAGAGCCAAGTACAAGTTTCACATCACATACAACAACTCTTGAGCCAACTGCGAGTTTCACAGCTCATATGCCAGCTCACAATCTAAATACTAGTTTCACATCACACACAACAATTACTGAGCTACTTGCAAGTTTCAGATCACATACATCTACTCACAATCCAAATACAAGTTTCACATCACATATGTCAACTCCTGAGCACAATACCAGTTTCACATCTCATAAGATAAGTCTAGAGCCAACTAGAAGTATCACATCACACAAGACAACTCAAAATCC
The DNA here is from genome assembly GCF_003368295.1 of Carassius auratus. Classification (NCBI taxonomy): domain Eukaryota; kingdom Metazoa; phylum Chordata; class Actinopteri; order Cypriniformes; family Cyprinidae; genus Carassius; species Carassius auratus. Next base: position 27,130,229 of record NC_039259.1, on the reverse strand, counting down.
CACTACAAGATTGACATCACAACTGACAACCCCTGAGCCAATTACAAGTTTTACTTCACATACGACAGCTCACAATGCATATACAAGTTTCACATCACACGCACAAAGTCCAGAGCCAACTACCAGATTCACATCGCAAACAACAAGTACACAGCGAACTACAAGTTTCACATCACAAACAACAAGTCCAGAGCCAAATACAAGTTTCACATCACATCAAAATAGAAATTTCATATCAGAAACAACAACTCCCAAGATATTACATACAAAAACTCCAGAGCCAAGTACAAGTTTCACATCACATACAACAACTCCCGAGCCAACTACAAGTTTCACATCACATACGAAAAGTCCAGAGCCAGCTACAAGTTTCACATTGCATACGACAACTCCTGAGCAAGCTCCCAGCTTCACATCTCAACCGACAAGTCCAGAGCCAAGTACACGTTTCACATCACATTCGACAACTTACAATGCAAATACCAGTTTCACATCACAAACAACAACTCCTCAGCCAGCTACAAGTTTCACATCACATACATCTACTCACAATCCAAATACAATTTTCACATCACATACATCAACTCCCGAGCACACTACCAGTTTCACATCTCATACGACAAGTCTAGAGCCAACTACAAGTATCACATCACACAAGACAACTCAAAATCCCATTACAAGATTGACATCACATACAACAGCTCACAATGTAAATACCAGTTTCACATCACAAACGGCAAGTCCAGAGCTAACTACACGTTTCACATCACAAACGACAAGTCCAGAGCCAAGTACAAGTTTCACATCACATCCAAATACCAGTTTCATATCAGAAACAACAACTCCCGAGCCAACTACCAGTATGATATTACATACGAAAAGTACAGAGCCAGCTACAAGTTTCACATCACATACGACAACTGCTCCAGCTACCAGTTTCAAAACACAAATGACAAGTCCAGAGCTAAGTACAAGTTTCACATCACATCCAACAACTTACAATGCAAATACCAGTTTCACATCACATACAACAACTCCTGAGCCAGCTACAAGTTTCACATCAGAAACGACTAGTCCAGGATCAACTACAAGTTTCACATCAGATTTGTCAACTACTGGGCCAAATAACAGCTCCACATCACATACAAGAAGTCACAATCCAACAACCAGTTTAACGTCACATACAATTACAGGGCCAATTACAAGTTTCACATCACATACAACACAACACAATCAAACTAAAAAATTCACATCACATACGTTAACTCCTGAGCCAGCAACCAGTTTCACATCACAAACGACAAGTCCAGAGCCAAGTACAAGTTTCACATCACATACAACAACTCTTGAGCCAACTGCGAGTTTCACAGCTCATATGCCAGCTCACAATCTAAATACTAGTTTCACATCACACACAACAATTACTGAGCTACTTGCAAGTTTCAGATCACATACATCTACTCACAATCCAAATACAAGTTTCACATCACATATGTCAACTCCTGAGCACAATACCAGTTTCACATCTCATAAGATAAGTCTAGAGCCAACTAGAAGTATCACATCACACAAGACAACTCAAAATCCCACTACAAGATTGACATCACAACTGACAACCCCTGAGCCAATTACAAGTTTTACTTCACATACGACAGCTCACAATGCATATACAAGTTTCACATCACACGCACAAAGTCCAGAGCCAACTACCAGATTCACATCGCAAACAACAAGTACACAGCGAACTACAAGTTTCACATCACAAACAACAAGTCCAGAGCCAAATACAAGTTTCACATCACATCAAAATAGAAATTTCATATCAGAAACAACAACTCCCAAGATATTACATACAAAAACTCCAGAGCCAAGTACAAGTTTCACATCACATCAAACAACTTACAATACACATACCAGTTTCACATCACATACAACAAATCACAATCCAACAACAAGTTTAACATCACATACAAAAATTCCAGAGCCCACTTTAAGTTTAACATCACATACGTCAACTCCTGAGCCATTTATCAATATCACATCAGATACGTCAACTCTCAAGATTACTACCAGTTTCACATCACGTACAACAACCCCTGAGCCAACTACAAGTTTCACATCACATACATCTACTCACAATCCAAATACAATTTTCACATCACATACATCAACTCCCAAGCACACTACCAGTTTCACATCTCATACGACAAGTCTAGAGCCAACTACAAGTATCACATCACACAAGACAACTCAAAATCCCATTACAAGATTGACATCACATACAACAGCTCACAATGTAAATACCAGTTTCACATCACAAACGGCAAGTCCAGAGCTAACTACACGTTTCACATCACAAACGACAAGTCCAGAGCCAAGTACAAGTTTTACATCACATCCAAATACCAGTTTCATATCAGAAACAACAACTCCCGAGCCAACTACCAGTATGATATTACATACGAAAAGTACAGAGCCAGCTACAAGTTTCACATCACATACGACAACTGCTCCAGCTACCAGTTTCAAAACACAAATGACAAGTCCAGAGCTAAGTACAAGTTTCACATCACACCCAACAACTTACAATGCAAATACCAGTTTCACATCACATACAACAACTCCTGAGCCAGCTACAAGTTTCACATCAGAAACGACTAGTCCAGGATCAACTACAAGTTTCACATCAGATTTGTCAACTACTGGGCCAAATAACAGCTCCACATCACATACAAGAAGTCACAATCCAACAACCAGTTTAACGTCACATACAATTACAGGGCCAATTACAAGTTTCACATCACATACAACACAACACAATCAAACTAAAAAAATCACATCACATACGTTAACTCCTGAGCCAGCTACCAGTTTCACATCACAAACGACAAGTCCAGAGCCAAGTACAAGTTTCACATCACATACAACAACTCTTGAGCCAACTGCGAGTTTTACAGCTCATATGCCAGCTCACAATCTAAATACTAGTTTCACATCACACACAACAATTACTGAGCTACTTGCAAGTTTCAGATCACATACATCTACTCACAATCCAAATACAAGTTTCACATCACATATGTCAACTCCTGAGCACAATACCAGTTTCACATCTCATAAGATAAGTCTAGAGCCAACTAGAAGTATCACATCACACAAGACAACTCAAAATCCCACTACAAGATTGACATCACAACTGACAACCCCTGAGCCAATTACAAGTTTTACTTCACATACGACAGCTCACAATGAATATACAAGTTTCACATCACACGCACAAAGTCCAGAGCCAACTACCAGATTCACATCGCAAACAACAAGTACACAGCGAACTATAAGTTTCACATCACAAACAACAAGTCCAGAGCCAAATACAAGTTTCACATCACATCAAAATAGAAATTTCATATCAGAAACAACAACTCCCAAGATATTACATACAAAAACTCCAGAGCCAAGTACAAGTTTCACATCACATCAAACAACTTACAATACACATACCAGTTTCACATCACATACAACAAATCACAATCCAACAACAAGTTTAACATCACATACAAAAATTCCAGAGCCAACTGCAAGTTTAACATCACATACATCAACTCCTGAGCCATTTATCAATATCACATCAGATACGTCAACTCTCAAGATTACTACCAGTTTCACATCACGTACAACAACCCCTGAGCCAACTACAAGTTTCACATCACATACATCTACTCACAATCCAAATACAATTTTCACATCACATACATCAACTCCCGAGCACACTACCAGTTTCACATCTCATACGACAAGTCTAGAGCCAACTACAAGTATCACATCACACAAGACAACTCAAAATCCCATTACAAGATTGACATCACATACAACAGCTCACAATGTAAATACCAGTTTCACATCACAAACGACAAGTCCAGAGCTAACTACACGTTTCACATCACAAACGACAAGTCCAGAGCCAAGTACAAGTTTCACATCACATCCAAATACCAGTTTCATATCAGAAACAACAACTCCCGAGCCAACTACCAGTATGATATTACATACGAAAAGTACAGAGCCAGCTACAAGTTTCACATCACATACGACAACTGCTCCAGCTACCAGTTTCAAAACACAAATGACAAGTCCAGAGCTAAGTACAAGTTTCACATCACATCCAACAACTTACAATGCAAATACCAGTTTCACATCACATACAACAACTCTTGAGCCAACTGCGAGTTTCACAGCTCATATGCCAGCTCACAATCTAAATACTAGTTTCACATCACACACAACAATTACTGAGCTACTTGCAAGTTTCAGATCACATACATCTACTCACAATCCAAATACAAGTTTCACATCACATATGTCAACTCCTGAGCACAATACCAGTTTCACATCTCATAAGATAAGTCTAGAGCCAACTAGAAGTATCACATCACACAAGACAACTCAAAATCCCACTACAAGATTGACATCACAACTGACAACCCCTGAGCCAATTAAAAGTTTTACTTCACATACGACAGCTCACAATGCAAATACAAGTTTCACATCACACGCACAAAGTCCAGAGCCAACTACCAGATTCACATCGCAAACAACAAGTACACAGCGAACTACAAGTTTCACATCACAAACGACAAGTCCAGAGCCAAATACAAGTTTCACATCACTTCAAAATAGAAATTTCATATCAGAAACAACAACTCCCAAGATATTACATACAAAAACTCCAGAGCCAAGTACAAGTTTCACATCACATCAAACAACTTACAATACACATACCAGTTTCACATCACATACAACAAATCACAATCCAACAACAAGTTTAACATCACATACAAAAATTCCAGAGCCAACTGCAAGTTTAACATCACATACATCAACTCCTGAGCCATTTATCAATATCACATCAGATACGTCAACTCTCAAGATTACTACCAGTTTCACATCACGTACAACAACCGGTGAGCCAACTACAAGTTTCACATCACAAATGATGACTCCAGAGCTAACAACAGGTTTCACATCACATACGTCAACTTACATTCCGACCACAAGCTTCACATCACATAGAACTACTCACAATCCCAATATGAGTTTCACATCACATACGACAAGTCCAGAGCCAACTAGAAATATCACATCACACAAGACAACTCAAAATCCCATTACAAGATTGACATCACATACGACAGCTCACTATGCAAATACCAGTTTCACATCACAAACGACAAGTCCAGACCTAACTACAAGACTCAAATCAAATACGACAAGTCCAGTGCTAAATACAAGTTTCACATCACATCCAAATACCAGTTTAATATCAGAAACAACAACTCAAGAGCTAACTACTAGTTTGATATTACATATAAAAAGTACAAAGCCAGCTACAAGTTTCACATCACATACGACAACTTCTCCAGTCGCCAGTTTCACATCACAAACGCCTAGTCCAGGGTCAAATACAAGTTTCACATCACATACGTCAACTCCTGAGCCAACTACAAGTTTCACATCACAAACGACAAGTCCAGAGCCAAGTACAAGTTTCACATCAGAAACGACAACTTACAATGCAAATACCAGTTTCATATCAGAAACAACTACAGAGTCATCTACCAGTTTGATGTTACATGTGAAAAGTCTAGTGCCAAATAGCAGTTTCACATCGCATGTGACAGATCACAATCCAAATTACAGTTCCACATCATATACAACAACTCTTGAGCCAACTACGAGTTTCACAGCCCATATGCCAGCTCACAATCCAAATACTAGTTTCACATCACATACAACAACTACTGAGCTACTTGCAAGTTTCACATCACATACATCTACTCACAATCCAGATACAAGTTTCACACCACATACGTCAACTCCTGAGCACAATACCAGTTTCACATCTCATATGACAAGTCTAGAGCCAACTACAAGTATCACACCACACAAGACAACTCAAAATCCCACTACAAGATTGAGATCACATACAACAACTCTCGAGCCAACTACCAGTTTCACATCACATACAACACATTACAAACCAACTACAAGTTTCACTTCACAAACGACGACTCCCAGGCCAACTTCCAGATTAACAACACTTACGACAACTAACAATCTAACTGCCAGTTTCATTTCATATATGACAACTAATGGATATACTGATCCCTCAAAGGCATCGTAAGTGTACAGTTATCAGTGGATATCAAGTGTAAAACCCGTTACAGAATACCATATGATTCCATCCATTTTACAGAGAAGCCTTGGACAATCTGTATATTGACATTGAAGAGATGGAAAAAAGTAATAAAAGCAATGTAGCGATTGTCATGGGGGATGCTGTTGGTCTTCTTCATGTACAAGCCAAGAACACAGAAACCAAAGAAATCAACATATGCTACTCTTCAAATCATGCAATGGTAAATCTAGGGGTTGAGATTTATTAAACATGGTATGATTCCTCCATTATCATGGCAATTCTGATTTTCACAGGTTGTTGAGAGTGACCAAAATATAAGCTGTTCCTGGTCTTTAAAGATTTCCAAGGAGGCTTTTGATAAATCACGTCTTGAAAACAATGGAAGTGCGTTTGTTGGAGTTCTAAGGTTCAAAAACATGGAAAACAAGGTACTGTATGCTTCTGTTTAGGGCTGGGTGATATGGCCAAAAGTTGTCACAGTTAAATTATTCACATCATTTGATATTGAAAATTATGACAATAAATGTCAAGGAGTAAACATAAGTAAAATTCTTCTTAGGTCTTTCTATCTAGAAAGAAGTTTCTGCATGTTCTAATGGGTGATATAGTTACAATTCATGAAACATGTTTGTGTTCCCTTTCTGAATGCAAGATGCAGATGTAAATTTATGTTAATTAACAAAAACAGTTAAATCTGTTAAAATCATAACCTCATAATTATTGGTTAAAAATTCTATATTCAATTTTATTTTATTTTTTTAAATAACGATTGGTCATCTATAGTATCACACAATTATGTCATGGTAACCAAAGGTAAATACACACTTAGCAACTCATAAACATGGTGAAATTTCTGCGGGCCAGGATTGCAATCATCATTCGTGTAGCGGTGCAGTCTGGACTCCTTCAGCCTCCAATTCTATTTCCCACTCAGCCTGGACAGCCTCCGTAGCTCATTGCCCCCTCCTTTCTCAGCAACTCTATGAAAAAAAAAAAATTATTAATCGCAGGTTGTCTACAGCAGTTCAACCATGAGCCATACTGGGACACTCTCGCCTCCGAACTCCAAACACATTGCCCCGAGCGTGCTTCAGTCTACCTCTCTGGCTGGAACAGCTCCATGCTCACCATTCCCTCTATCAGGTCTTTTCCATCAATGACATGCTGCCTTTGCAACTTAATTTATTACACTATTTCCTTAAAAGATCTGAACATGCTCTTTCAAAGATTACTTATCAGTAATCATATACTTCTTTTAACTAACCACAGGCAACAATTGCTCTGCTATCTCTTATTCTCACACATCCATGCTTGCTAAAGTCTTATGAAACAAGAACCTATGCCAAAACCATCAAACGCCTTCCACTAACCAGTAACCTAAATCTTCTATCCATACTCCTTCTGAGTTCTTTTAAATCTGTTTCCGAATATGTCTGCTCTCGTAATGCAGACCAAGCACTTCCTAAAGATCTGCTTTTCCTAACAGAAACCAGAAATTGGTCACAAGATTCATAACATCAGAAACCAGATGTGGAATCTCCAATGAGACTGCCAGAACCCTTGGTCGCTGGTCCTCTCAACCATACCACGCCTACATCAGCAACAACTTCAAGTTCTCCATCAAGCCCAAAGTTACCTCAGCTATTCCCAACTTAGGGGGTCCTAATCGTCTGGTCTAAATATACAAATTAGATGATACCCCTATCCTGAGTCTCTCCAGGCCATCAATTGAAGATGCACAGATCAACCTGACCAACCTATCCCCTTTACCTTTTCATCCTCTTCCAACTCATCCCTAACTTTCTGGATAATAAACTATTCATTTTCATACTTGCTTGTGGTGTGGTTCTTGCTCGTGAAAGGGAGTTAACTAGTTAACTGAGGTTTGGGAGCGAGGCCACCCCTCTACCAAACACCTGATTTTCCGAATCCTTAATATATCAGGCCAACTCATGCCGTGCTGTTTGTCTCTTTCTCTCAAACCCACCCTTCTCTCAAACCTGGGCTTCAATACCACATCAGCAGTGCCACAAACTGATCACCTCCATGCCACGCCGAATTGAAGCAGTAATTAAAGCAAAAGGAGTCCCTACCAAACATTGAGTACATGTACAGTAAATGAACATACTTTCCAGAAGGCCAATAATTCACTAAAATGTTTTTTTTATTATTGGTTTTATGAAGTAATCAACGAATTGGTTGAGGTTGTGAATTGGTGGGTTTTTGTTAAATGTGAGCCAAATAATCACAATCAAAAGAACCAAAGACTTGACAGTGACAAGACAAGACACGGAAAAAAAAAAGAAAAAAAATAGGACAATTGCATGGAAAGATTCTTAAAGGTTTATACTTCCAGACAAATGTTTTCGATCAGTTATATTCGCACATATTTATATTTGATTAATGATTGCTCTCTTGGTTTCTGATTCAGGATGAAACTAATAATTACACTGTTTTGAACAATGACGTTTATGGAATAACAATGAGGGCCAAAATCTCCAACCTTACCGACAATATTGACATGCTGTTTACACTTAATGATAAGGTAATGAAGAGTTTGTTGCAGAACTTTTGTTATACTGATCAGACAATGTGAAAGCAAGATTAAAATAAATGTTATTTCAGGACAGAAATGTATCCTGCGTTTCTTGGGAAGGCAAAGGTAAGTTCATTTATGACTGTACCGATCAATTTCAGTCAAGAAACCCAGTTCATTCAGTTTTTTTTTTTTTTTTAAATCAATTTCATTCATTGCTCTTTTTTTTGAAGGAAAACTTAAATGGACAACATTCGGCTGTGAGACGATAATCAACAATAACACCATAAAGTGTTCCTGCTCACATCTGACGTTCTTTGCAGTGCTGATGGTGAGAACTTATGGTTTCATAATTGATATTTACATTAAAGATTCCACTAAATCCATTTCAGTATTTAAGTTCCTGTCTACATTTAAAATATACAAATATTTAAACATTTAAAACTTGCTAACAATATCTGATTCTTGCTAACAAACAACAAATGGTTTTAAAATCCTGCTGATTTGATCTCTTCTGTTTTCTCTGATCCTTCAGTCTCCGCCAGATGCAAATATAACAGCATCGGATCTGGAATCACTGACCTTAATTTCTTCTGTCGGTTGTGGCATCTCCATGTTTTTTATGGCCATCGCATTATTTATGCATTTCCTGCTACGGTAGAGTATCTTAAAGTTTTATCATACAAGCTGGGTTTCCATCACCCTGGTTTTATGCACATTTTAAAGTATCACATCAGAATCGAGAGATGGAAATGCTTAATTTTGATTTTGATTGAGGTGGTTTGTGACTTGTGCAAAAAAGGGTTAATGCGAATAATGGGAGACGGAAATGCATTTTGCCAATAAAAACCTCCAAACGCATCGAAAAATTTACGTGACTTTGTGCTATGGATGGTAAATCTTGACTAACCAGCAGACCGATCTCATTCCACAGCCTCTGAAATGTTATATGATCACTCTGAAATGCTTTCAGCATTTCTGTTTAAATGTGGTTTTATTAACAAAGTTCGGGAGAAGCACGATCAGATAATCATCCAATTTGGTACAGGTGCATCTCGTTTAGCTAATCATCTTATAGCACGCACGCGTATATATATCCAGTCTTCCTACCTCCTGTCCCACGACAGTTTTTCGGCATCCACTCGTCCGCCAGATGTCGGAACTCGAACTCTTCCCTTCAGACAATGAGCTAGAAGCTCCCCAGCAAGCCACCGGCTCTAAAGCAGCTTCCTCTGCTGACCCCATGGCACCTCCTTCTCAACCGGGATGCAGCGCCGAGCCCGAGGCCTCAGCGCGTGGGCGAAGACGAAATAGGCCGGATACGCACACACCTCGAAGTCTCCGTTCACCTCCACCATCGAGACAGCCAATCCAATCACCATCAACATCACATGCATCGGCTTCACCATCCATCCCACCCATTGGAAAATGGACCGTCGCAGGATTAAGACAAGCGCTGTCAAATTCAGATGTCAGGTTTTCTCGCAACATGAGCAAAGCTCAACTCTATGAGCTTTATAGCACACTGGGAAATAATCCACCTACCTCCAAAAAGGTAACCAAAGCCCACAGGTCTAAACAACGTGTCACACAAATGTCATCTTCTTCCAGCTCAAGTTCCGGCTCCCCCCAAGCGTCAGGACATAGCAGATCATCAGCAGGTCGGGGCCACGCCCCAAATTCGGCCGCTCCTCCCATCGCACTGCCTCCCTCTTCACAACCTATCTCTGCAGCTCCTTCAGCTGCCTCGCCGCATGCAACAGTGCCTACGGGCGCGAATTTCCAACCTCCACTGCTTTCTACTTTACCTTCGGCTGCAAAGACTAGCGCGTGGCTGCCTCCGCTAGCCGCTCAAGCTCAGCCTCCTTACTTTTACCCCTCCACTTTTTCTTTTCCCCACCAATGGCCAGCAGCCCCAGTTGCAGACACCCAAGCTGGGAATCCTCAGCTAGCAACACAAGCAGGCTGGCCTCCTTCCTCCTTTCCATCTTCCTCTCCTTTCGGGCTTCCCCAAGCACCGGGGTTCAATCCATGCGTGAGGATGCCTCCGCAAACGGGTGCAACCCCTCCCTCATTTCCGCCTTTCTCCTTCTATCCTTTTCCCTACGGGCCGACCCCAGCTCCAGGGGATAATCCGTGCGTGAGGATGCCTCCGCAAACGGTTATGGCCCCTCCTCATCTTCCTTCCAACTCCTCTACCCAAGCTAAACCGCAGTATACTCTATTCACAGCGACCCCTCTACATACTCCACCTAATGCCGCCGCTATGGAACCACCCCCCGTGCCTAGTTCCATCAAATCACAGATTCTCGCAGGTGCGGATGTTGATCTCTCCTCTCTTCTCTCTCTGCTCCCTCCGGCTGATTCCTACCGACAAATAGATTGCGGAGATTTCTCAGTAACTTTAAAAAATTCGACTCCCAGTTCATCCCGCCCCCTTTCTTTTTCCGAATTCACGATCGCATTTAGCCGCTATACGGAGGTAATCTGCTCTGCTTTTCCCTATAGACGGCGCGAGCTCAATGACTATCTGGCTATAGTCGCGGAACTCGCGCTGTCTTATGGCGGAACCCATTTTTATACTTACCACAAGCTATTTTCAGCCAAATGTGCAGTACGCGTAGCCCAGTGGAATCAATGCCCCTATTGGGGCGCCCTGGATGCTGATCTTCACAGCCGCGTATTTTTTAGCTGTCGCAACATATCATGCGCAGTCTGCAGGTCAGTTGCTCACTCGACCATCTCATGCCCTCAAATCAATCCAGCTATTATTCCTTAATAAATAAATAAATAAATACAGTATTATAAAATATGTTATATAGATATAAATAAATAATTATAAAAAAAAAAAAAAAAAAAAACAATTAATCGAGTTACAAAATGTGTTTTTGCTTAATTATACTGATGTGCGCATGCACAGTAAATCCGATGGGTAGGATAAAATGTCAGGACCCCGGACCTTTATTTAGTCGGGTTGACGTACCTTTTCAGTTCTGTGTATGTGATGTGACGCTAGTTTTACTTAAAGTCAAATGCTCATGAACTGACTGTCAGAGCAGTTCTGGAGATGTTGTTCATGTGTTCAAGTCCTTATTTAGTGAGACAGCAGACGCAGAAATTACCGTGAGTGTAATGTGCGCTTCAGTGTGTGTGTAAAAAAGGAAGTCGCGCTCCTGCTCCATTCATTAACAGAGACGCACAGAACATGCAGGATTTACATTTAAACACTGTTCCGTCTTAATATTTAGAGCTATTAATTCGTGAATCGGATGTAAGTGCAATTACTTATTTTGATTAATTCATTCAAAAAAAAAAAAAAAAAAAAAAAAAAAAAAAAAAAAAAAAAAATCATTGCGAAAGAACCTGACGTGAGATTTAGAATAAATTAAAAGAGGCTTCGAAGCAGAGGAATTTGCCTACATCATTTTTTGTAATCGCGTTACTCGAGGAATCGTTTCGGCCCTAATCTTAAGCAGCTCAAAAGGGGCCTCTCACATAATCCGATAGATGCCCTCGGTTGTTGTTCATCAGACATTAAAAAAAAAAAAAAAAAAAAAAAAAAAAAAAAAAACTATTCCTCCTTAAATCATGTTGTGTACTTGATTAATAGAAGCCTCTCAGTTATCGTTTCTTCGGCCAAAGTAAGGGCCCTCCAGCCATCGTTACAATCTCCTTGCCTATTTCAGCATCGGACAGGGCTCTCCCTTCCGGTGCAGCTGGGCAGTGGCTCCCTTCGGTCGCAGTGTGAGCCTTTCATCTGTCATTGAGTTGCGCTGCGCGCTCAGCGGCAGATGGGGGTATCCCTCCCGGTGCAGCAGAGCCACAGGCCCCCTTCGGTCGTTGTGACAGCCCTCCATCCGATGCATCAAATTAAGCCGCTTATACAGTCGCAAGGGGGACTCTCCCTTCCGGTGCAGCAGAGCCGCAGCTCCCTTCGGACGCAGCGAGAGTCCCTCCATCAGTCGCGTTTTCTTGCCTACTCCGTATCGGACGGGGCTCCCCTACCGGTGCAGCAGACCCACGGCTCCCTTCGGTCGCAGGGTGAACCCCCCGTCTGAGTTATGTTGCATGCTCAAGGGCGGACCGGGATCTCCCTCCCGGGGGAACACAGCCGCTGGCTCCCTTCGGTCGCAGCAGGAGCCCTCCATCCGATGCATCAAACCGTTCCTCGAATCTTCTTGCCTATTCTGCATCTGATGGGGCTCTCCCTTCCGGTGCAGCAGACCCACGGCTCCCTTCGGTCGCAGGGTGAACCCCCCGTCTGAGTTATGTTGCATGCTCAAGGGCGGATAGGGTTCTCCCTCCCGGGGGAATAGAGCTGCTGGCTCCCTTCGGTCGCAGTGAGAGCCCTCCATCAGACGCATCAAGCCATGCCTCGCATCGCAAGGGGGACTCGCCTTTCCGGTGCAGCAGAGCCGCAGCTCCCTTCGGACGCAGCAAAAGTCCCTCCAACAGTCGTATTCTAGTTAGCGTCAATCAGGGCTCTCCCCTCCGGGGCAGCACTCCTGCTGCAGAGTTGCGAACCCCCTACGGAGGCTGGGAGAACCCTCAGAGGCAAAAAACCGTGCCTCCATAAACCCGCAATGGGGGACTCCCCCTTCCGGTGCAGCAGAGCCGCAGCTCCCTTCGGATGCAGCGGGAGTCCCTCCAACAGTCGCGTCTCTTTGCCTTCTCAGCATCGGACTAGGGCTCCTCTTCCGGTGCAGCAGACCCACAGCTCCCTTCGGTCGCAGTGTGAACCCCCCATCTGAGTTATGTTGCATGCTCCACGATGGCTAGGGATCTCCCTCCCGATGGGGTACAGCCGCTGGCTCCCTTCGGTTGCATTAGGAGCCCTTCATCCGACGCGCCAAACCGCGGCTCGAATCTCATTGCCTATTTAGCATCTGACGGGGCTCTCCCTTCTGGTGCAGCAGACCCACGGCTCCCTTCGGTCGCAGTGTGAACCCCCCGTCCGAGTTATGTTGCATACTCTATGGCGGCCAGGGATCTCCCTCCCGATGGGATACAGTCGCTGGCTCCCTTCAGTCGCAGTGAGAGCCCTCCATCAGATGCAACAAACCGCGCCTCGTACTCAGCCGCAAGAGGGACTCTCCCTTCCGGTGCAGCAGAGCCGCAGCTCCCTTCGGAGGCAGCAAGAGTCCCTCATTTCTTGATATCTGGCATTGTGCTCCTCCCATAAGCGGCATGGAGGGCTCGCTGGTAAGACGTTGCGAGCCGCAGCTCTCGTCGAACACTGCACGGGCTCTCCAGGTCGCTCTGCATTTTCTTCCCAACACGCATATTTTGGGGGGCAACTAAATTTTATCTCTCTGGCTGCTGTCCTATGGCTTTAAGCTTCTTTTGGGGAGTTATTTGGGTTCGGGCTATGCTCCGGGCCCGGACCCCTCCCCCAGGACAGCACGCCAAAATATGCCTACTATTTGCCTTCAGATTAGATGTAAGGGTGAACTCGTGAAATGTGGTTTTATTAACAAAGTTCGGGAGAAGCACGATCAGATAATCATCCAATTTGGTACAGGTGCATCTCGTTTAGCTAATCATCTTATAGCACGCACGCGTATATATATCCAGTCTTCCTACCTCCTGTCCCACGACAGTTTTTCGGCAACCCTCCTCCACCCCAACTCCTCACTTCTAATCTATTTATCCCAAATTGGGATAGGGGGAGTTATTTGGGTTCGGGCTATGCTCCGGGCCCGGACCCCTCCCCCAGGACAGCACGCCAAAATATGCCTACTATTTGCCTTCAGATTAGATGTAAGGGTGAACTCGTGAATTGCCTCTCAGAACTGTTAAATGACTGCGTTCCCAAACAGCAGCATCCACCTACGAAAGCAATAAGCACATTCATTGTGTTTCGTCTGCTCATTCTGATGTGCAAGTAATTTTATTATATAGCAAAAATTATTATATTCAGTAGCTTCTCTTGCTTTTCTTAGTGATGTATAGTGCCAGTTTATCAGGAAGTGACTATTTTGTTCTCTTTGACTCTTTGGATGGAAATGCCTCCTGTTCGCAAATGTTTTGTGCGATATTCCAATTTTCTGCACTTTGGATGGAAACCTGGCTATAGTTAGTGCTATATCATCACTAATATTACAATTTTAGCTTGCTAGTAAATTTCACATATAATTACAAAAAAAACAGCAAGTAACATCTTGCATTAAAATTGAGATTGAAGCTATAATGTATTAAAGTTCAAGTTACAAAATAATTTTTTATTTAATTTTTAATAGGAAAGCCAAATCAAATCATGCCACGAAGATCCTGATGAACATGTTTGTGGCTTTGTCTCTACTGAATGCCTCGTTTTTGTCAAACGAGAGCGTCGCTAACACAGGAGACAATGCTGCGTGTGTCTTCATAGCGCTGCTCCTACATTACTCCATGCTGGCCTCATTCACCTGGTTCTTCATTCAAGCTCTTCATATGTACTTATGGCTCATCAGACAGAACGTCTCCATCACAAACTACATGAGGAAGATCACCGTGTTGGGCTGGGGTCAGTTACAGCCGCATTGTTAGTTCATGCTAGCTCAGGTCCATTAGATATATGTGTACATTTAATAATTTTAACGCACTTTAAAGATATAAGTTCACCAAAAATGAAAATTACCCCACCCTCAAGCCATCCTAGGTGCATATGACTTTCTTCTTTCAGACAAATTCAATTGAAGTTATATTAAAACATGTCCTGGATCTCCCAAGCTGTAAAATGAGTGAGCTTTGTAGTCAATTGGTGTTGATACTTAAATGTATCATCCATCCATTATAAAAAAGTGCTCCAGATGGCTCAAGGGGTTTAATAAAGTCCCCCTGAAGCATTTTTGTAAGAAAAGTATCCATATTTAAAACTTTATAAACAGTTATCCAATGGATGATGTCGTAGGATGTAGTCATAGTGTAAGCTTTTAATGCAATAACTGAGTGTCAATGTTTACAAAAGTTTATTAAATTGACACTATATCTTTACTTTAGGCATTCAGAAACAAATCATGTGTATCTGGCAAAAACTAAATATTAAAAGTTTAATATAATAAAACTATTAAACTATAACTATTGTGTTTTCAGCGTGTCCGGCTCCAATAGTCCTAGTTATCGTTTCTATAGGAGGATATAAAGCGGTGACCCTAAACACAACGTCTGGAAAAATTGCACGAATGCAAGTTTTTCTGATGTCACACATTTTTACATTTCTGAATGTCTACTGATTGTCTTATTAATAATACTTCATTATTTTCTAATCACAGGTGCTGGATTACAAATTTTTACATACACTACACAGTGAACATCGGCTACTATGCTTTAGTTTTCATCTTCACGACAGGAATCTTCATCATGATCGTCACTAAAGTCGTTCAGGCCAGAAACATAAAAGCTGTGGATGGCAAGAGAAAGACGTTCAGAAAGCAGCTGATGATGGTGTTGAGTTTGTTCCTGCTCTTCGGTCTGACGTGGTCTGTGGCGTTCTTCAGTTATGGACCGATGCTCATTCCCTCATATTACATATTCACTGTGCTGAACTCATTTCAGGGTGAGAAACAATCACACGCATCAGTACATTTGATAGAAAGATACATATTTTAGCTAATAATTTGAATTAATTCAGTTAATTTTTTATTGAATTTTTGTGTTTAATTATTTCATACATGATTTTACTGTTCATTATACCGTTTTGCTATTAATAATTTGACCATTTTCAGTCAGTTCACAGTTTCAAAATTATGTAAATTACTTTAATGATATCGGAAATGTATTTGAACTAATTGAAATAAATTTCTCTGATTCTTTTTTCAGGGTTTTTCCTCTTCCTGTATTACTACCACATTCACAATGATGTTTCGGGTAGTTTCTCTGATGATCCAGAAAACACAGACTCCAACTCAACCATTGCTTAATCCAGCATTAATGCTTTAGAAAATATTAATCACCAACATAATTAAGACTGAACGCTTTCTTTGTCTCTGACTTTTTTTCTCTTAGACAAAAATTACATTAAAAAGTGTCATTTTACTGAAATCACTCAAAACAAATAAAAAAATGTCCATGCATCTGTTGATCTTTATACTTAAAAATTGTAGGAAGGTACAATTTTGCTTTCAAATCTCTGATATGATGTGATATTACTGTTGTTAGATTATTCGAACATTAAAATCATCCATGTGTGATCACATGAGTTTCAGAACAATCCAACACTGAATGCTATTTAGAAAAACGTTGAAATGCCTTTGGATTGAGATATTTGTATGATAATTTCATAAAGCAGCTCACTAAAATCCACACACAGATGTGGAGTCTCATATTTATGATTCTGTTTTATTTTTCAGTATTTCTCAAGTGTTTCTTATGGAGCTAATAAAATGTAATTGTATTATTCATGATGGAATGACTTCAAAATCATTTATTTCATAAATTAATTAGGTCATGAAATATCAAAGCAAATGTCACTCACACAGAAATGTTTCATTAAACATTCAAGGCAAAGCAAGCTGAAACTTGTAACCACTTGCAGTATGGAGTATGTACAAGTGCAGTATGGAGTACCTCAAGGCTCAGTACTAGGGCCGCTACTCTTCACGCTTTATATGTTACCCTTGGGAGATATCATCAGGAAACATGGTGTTAGCTTTCACTGTTATGCTGATGATACCCAGCTCTATATTTATTCGCGGCCCGGTGAAACACACCAATTTGAAAAACGAATGGAATGCATAGTCGATATAAAAAACTGTATGACGAGTAATTTCTTACTGCTAAATTCTGAAAAAACAGAGGTGTTAATTATATGACCTAAAAACTCTGCTTGTAATAACCTAGAACACTGTCTAAGACTTGATGGCTGCTCTGTCAATTCTTTGTCATCAGTTAGGAACCTAGGTGTGCTATTTGATCGCAATCTTTCCGTAGAAAGCCACGTTTCTAGCATTTGTAAAACTGCATTTTTCCATCTCAAAAATGTATCTAAATTACGGCCTATACTCTCAATATCAAATTGCAGAAATGTTAATCCATACATTTATGACCTCAAGGTTAGATTATTGCAGTGTTAATTTCGTTGACGAAGACTATGACGAAAAATATTCGTCAACTAACCTTTTTCACGGACGAAAACTAAATAAAAACTAAATAAAAAGTCAGATATGATGACGAAAAACGTGACGAAATATAACTGACACTTTAGTCAACGAATAAAAATTAGACGAAAATATATGGGAGGGACGAATGGAGAAGAGATCCAATCAGAGCGAATCTTTGAGGGTAGGTTGATCTATGCAGAAGCAGCCGAGCCATTTTAAAAAGTCGCGGCAAATGCAAGCGCAACAGCTAAACAAACGCAGCAGCAGTTACACAGAAAAGAGAACAAAGATGAGTTTGCAGAAATTCACACAGTTTCGAGGACGTTTTCATAACAGTTAAGTTGTTTACACAGGGAACTACACTGCGACCTTTTGAAATGCCATTTGGACCCAAATTTTTATGGGGTCGTAAATGTATCACTGATTATTTTTGTACCTACTTATGTGTAATGCTATGTTTTAATATGAGCATTTATTAAAACAGAAATGTGTATTTTAAGAATACGTTTTATAACGTGCTCCGAGCATTCAACGCATCAAGTTGGCTTCAGCCCCGCGATGCAGGAACGCTGAACTGAGCAGCTGGTTACTCGCGCAACACTGAACCGAGCTCTCCTTCAGGACGTTTGCGTCCTCCTGCACCTGAACGAACAAATACAAATCGCATTTTAAATAAACATAAGAAAAAGAGCGAAAAGTGAAAGAGCTCAATTCAGCAGCGCGGTGTTCTGGTGTTCAGGGAGCAAGCAGAGACGCGTCTCAAAGTCTTCTTGCTTTTGTACCGACAACAAATACATACTAAATATGTCGAAATACCCGTCTTGGAAAGTGTGTTCGAAAAAGTCTGTAGTTATGTCTTCAGTGAAAGTAAAGAGTTGGAAAGAAATCGGATGCGTATCTTTATAATGGATGCATTTGTCTCTTAAAGTGACCGCGCCTAATTTACTAGCTCTGCTGTCAGTGTCTTTAATGTATGAAAATGAAAGTAAATCACTCACTGCTCTTGATTTAATTACTTTGTAGTTTTAACAAGAATTTATCCAAAGTCAATCCAAAAATCAGATAGAATAGATTATATTGTTTTACTAGTGACTAAAAAATAATAGGGACCTGACCATGTTTTGCTTAAGTGTTTCTTTCTTTAATTGCTAATGCAACCTTTTCACACCACAGACTGAACCAAATTAAGCATTGCATCCGACATTATCAAGATGAATTTGTTGTTCTGACACAGTTTAATCCTGAGTTATTGTCATATTTTATTACCAATTTCTAAACTACAGGCAAATAAACTGATATTGTAAGAAACGTTGAAGGTGTCTGAATACATTTTGGTTTGATTGTGTATTTTATTTTACAGTGAAGACTATGCAGTGCTATTTTAAATGAACAAAAACAAACTTAAAAAAAATGTAAACTTTGTGTAAATAGCACAAATAAAAAATTGAATGAACAAACAATACAAATATAATATATGTGGTTGTCTATTTCAATAATACTGTACTTCATCTTGAAAGAATGTCATATGCATTGCATATCATTCAGGACGAATGCATATCTTTTTCAGAGAGCATGTATATTTTTCATTGAGAGCAGGCCTTATGTTTATTTTATAAATACCATTCCATAACAGACTGATGGAAACATTTAGTCAAGTCAACTAAGTTGACTTTGTTCTACTAAAAAAAAAAACTAGACTAAGACTAAAAGACTTAAGACTAGACTAAGACTAAAACTCTTATGATATTTAGTCGACTAAAACTAGACTAAGACTAAAACATTTCAGATGACTAAAATGTGACTAAAACTAAATGGTGTGTTATTCAAAAGACTAAGACTAAGACTAAATCCGAATTCGCTGTCAAAATTAACACTGGATTATTGTAATGCTTCATTGGGTGGTTGTTCTACACACTTAGTAAACAAACTACAGCTAGTCCAAAGAGTTCTTACTAGAACCAGGAAGTATGACCATATTAGCCCGGTCCTGTCGACACTGCACTGCCACCCTGTCAAAGTGACTTGCAAAATGCATTTAATATCAAATAAACAAAACTTAAACACTGTTTGTGTGACAAGTAGGCAGCATTGCTGATCTTATCTTCATTTCAGGAAGAAGTTCACAGAGACCGAGATGACAAGTGCATTTGGTTTGTTTTCTTTATTTTACAAAAAGTAAGACATTTCACTTTCTTAGATGTCTGACGGATATCATACATTTTCATTGATAGAAGTGTTCTCACAACGATTCTCACACATAACATATCAGTTCTTGCATTGCTAACTTGCCATCACAGCCTCTTCATCATCAAACTAAATGACAACTAAACAATCAAAAGGTATCTGGCTATTCAGTTTAACTTGTTTGTGATATCATGGAAGGTTTGCTGGTCAGCGTAAGGATCGCTATGCATGCATGTAACCTAGTCATCACATTTTAGTATCACTGAGATATTGCTAGTTTTTATTAAAATTTAGAATCAATTTTACTTTCATATTCTGTTTTAATTTTAATTGTAAAGTTTTAGTATTTTTTTTATTAAGCATTACTATTTTCTATATATACATTATTTGTATTATTAATATTATTACTACTATTTGTAAATATTTATAAATTATAATTTTGATACATTTTTTTTTTTTGAGTTATTTTAGCATATAAAAATTAAACTAACTGAAATTAAATAAGTATTTTTCAATAACAACAATGATTCTTCTTCTTATTATTATTATTATTATTATTATTTAATTTTTTTAGGTTAGTTAGTTTTTTGTTTTAGATGTTGACTATAATACCCCCTTGTCTCTGTGTGTTTTCAGCATATCCGGCTCCAATAGTCATAGGATATGAACCACTGACCCTAAACACTGTATTACTGTCACATTCACAATGACATTGCAGGTAGTTTCTCTGATGATTAAACACGGTCAGAATAAGCTGATTATTTCTACATTATTTTATAATTTAGTTAATTTAATCCTCAATACTTGAGTGAGCTCATATTGCATTATAGTCCTTCACGTCCGATTAGCTGTCAAAACTCGGGCCATTAGATAATACCTAGAATATCAAAATCAGATGCGGCCGGCAGATCCTTTTCCTGTTTAGCACCCAAACTCTGGGACAATCTGCCTTGAATTGCTCAGTATGCAAAAACACTGTCAGTTTAAATCTAGATTAAAAATCCAACTCTTAACCTAATGCAGACACTTAAAAGACAAATTTGACACTTATGCCTTTGTCTAACACTTGGTGGAGCTGTAGGCCTGTTTCAACTATAACTCTTTGGCTAAATTACAGTCACATAAGAGAGTACAACAAATCAAGGAAAGAAAACCTTTTGCTGATGAGACAGCAGACGGTGATGAAAGCCTCAGTGGAAGCAGTAAATTTGAAGTGGACATATTTAATGTTACTATTGACTATCTTGTCAACTGCATTGATCACAGACTGGATGCCTATAAAGACATGAACAGTCTCTTTAGTGTTCAATTTTGTTTGCATTATTGACACACTATTCTCCTGTTTACACTGTAATGTTGCTTTGACACATCTGTATTGTATAAAGCACTATATAAATAAAGTTGATGACTTTTAAAGAAAAGAAAGATTGTGTTTTAATAATGTTAAATATCTGAATTTTGTGTATGGGACAATTAACGGAAATGTTTAAAATTGATCTAAACATTGCTTAATAGCCTCTGATAAAGCTTATGCTATCAATGACATGTTTACATTTACATTAACATTTACATTACTTTTAATGATTTAGCAGACGCTTTTATCAAAAGCGACTTACAAATGAGAACAATCGAAACAATCAGATCAACAAGAGTACAACAAAAGTATACAAGTGCCAAGACAAGTCTCAGTTAATCTAGTACAGAACGCATGGCCAGGTTTTTTTCTTTTTAAGAATATGAAAGACAAGAAAAGAAAAGAGCAAGTATCAGTTGGTTAAGTCCCGGCAAAAAAAGATGATTCTTTAGATGTTTTTTAAAAAAATGAGTAAGCTATTCGAACTGAGATCGGGAGGTCATTCCACCAGCTGGGCGCAGTCCAGGAAAAGGTCCGTGAGAGTGATTTTGTACTTTTTTGGGATGGCACCACAAGGCATCATTGTGAAGAAAACTGCAAAGTCGTCAGCTGTAAGAGTCGATGGAGGAGGAGGTGGAGGTGGATTTAGAAGAGAAGATAAAGTTTTAAAGAGTGTCCGAGCATCAAAACAGATGCTAATTTTGTAGTGGTAGTAGGATGTTTAAGCAGTGAAGAAATTTTCAGATTGAGACTGACATACACTGAGGTCGGTAGAATTCCTTGATTTATGCCATTTCCTGTCTGAAGCCCTGAGTCTAGAGCGATGTTCACTGAGATCATTGGACAGGCAGGGGGCAGATGGGGTGGCGCGTGCTGGTCTAGACAGTGGGCAAAAGTTGTCCAAGCAAGATGTTAGAGTTGAGCAGAGTTTCAGTAGCACTGTTCGTGTCCAGAGCAGAAAACTGAGGAAGTGAAGGAAGTGAGGATGAAACCATAGAAGATAGGATGGAGAGAGTGAGCGTAGGTTCCATCGAAATTTGATCTGCGTTGGAGTGTGTGCTGATAAAGTGCTAGGTTAGCAGTAATGAGGAAGAGGTCTGAGGTGTGCAGTGGAGCAACTAAAGAGGTGTCCACGGAGCAACAGTACGTGTAGATGAGGTCCAGTTGGTTACCTGATTTTTTGAGTTTGATAGCAGCACATCCAACTCTTCCAAGAACTTTCCCAACTGACCTGGGGGACGATAAATGACCACAAAGTGGATTTTAACTGGGTGGGTTACATGTTAATTGCATGTGATTCAAATGAACCATTACCTGTAGGTGGTTGAAGATAAAATGTCCATTCTTTTGATATAAGGAGACCAGTACCTCCACCCTTCCCATTCGTACGAGGAGTGTGGGAACAAGTGAAATTAGTGGAGAGGGGTGCGGGAGTGGCAGTGTTTTCTGGTTTGATCCATTTGGGATCAAACTTTTTTTGCTACTTTAAATTAATACAATTTTGTTGCTACTTTAAATGAATACACTTAACAAAATTATAAATGCAACACATCGTTTTTGCCCCCATTTTTCATGAGCTGAACTCAAAGATCTAAATATTTTTCTATGTACACAAAAGTCAACCAAATCTGTCTAAATCTGTGTTCGTGAGCACTTCTCCTTTGCAGAGATAACACATCCACCTCACAGGTGTGGCATATCAGGATGCTGATTGGACAGCATGATTATTGCACAGGTGTGCCTTAGGATGGCTACTAGAGCAATAAACAATTATTTTGATAATCGATTAATCTAACTATTATTAGAACGACGACTAATCATTGATTATTTAACTGAATATTTAGCAGACATTTATTGATAATTCAGCTTTAGTAATAACAAAATATTGAGTTATTACATATTACATATTACATTATATACATATTCTAACAAATAAATAAAGGTAATCATTTCAGCTTTCGAAAGTCATACTATGTAATTACACTTCTACAATTAATTTATACAAATAAATATATTTGGCACACAAAATGAGGTGGCAGAGAAACTTATTCCCCATTTCATTATTTAATTTCCTAAAAATATAGTTTTGTTAGTCTTATGGATAAGAAATAAAAATAAAGGTTAAATAATGAGACATTTCTTTTTTTGGACAAACTAATATTCACAATATAATCTCAATTAAATTAATTTATAGGGTTATGTTAAACAAAACAGACCTGAGCTGGATCAAGCTTTGAACTCTGCAAACTAAACTATAACTTTAATGATTTTTTCCCCCACTAATAAAAACATTTTATCATTTGCTAGCTCCACACTGGAGAGCTGCTTTATAACAGGAAATTAGTTGTAATTCTTACTGAAAATGACACTAACGGTGGTTTTTCATGTTTAATATTACTGTAAAGCTGCTTGATTTAAGGCTATCTATTGCACTAAAAGTACTAAATTAATACATTGTTGATAATGTCGATAATGTAATCATTTTAGCCCTACTGGCCACAATAAAAGGCCACTCTAAAATGTGCAGTTTTATCACACAGCACAATGCCACAGGTGTCTCAAGTTTTGAGGGGGCGTTCAGTTGGCATGCTGACCGCAGGATGTCCACCAAGGCTGTAGCCCATGAGTTTAATGTTAATTTCTCTACCATAAGCTGTCTCCAAAGGCGTTTCGGAGGATTTGGCAGTTCATCCAAGCTGCCTCACAACCGCAGACCATGTGCAACCACACCAGCCCAGGACCTCCACATCCAACATCTTCACCTCCAAAATCTTCTGAGACCAGCCGCCCAGACAGCTGCTGCAACAATCGGTTTGCATAACTAAAGAATTTCTGCACAAACTGTCAGAAATTGTCTTAGGGAAGCTCATCTGCTGCTCGCCGTCCTCATCGAGGTCTCGACCTAACATCGTAACCGACTTGAGTGGACAAATGCTCACATTCTACAGTGTCTGGCACTTTGGAGAGTTGTTCTCTTCACGGATGAATCCCAGTTTTCACTGTACAGGGCAGATGGCAGATGCTAATGTCAATGCTGTGGATCGAGTGGCCCATGGTGGTGGTGGGGTTATGGTATGGGTAGGGGTATATTATGGACAACGAACACAGGTGCATTTTACTGATGACATTTTGAATGCACACAGATACAGCACCATGACGAGATCCTGAGTCCCATTGTTGTGCCATTCATCCACGACCATCACCTCATGTTACTGCATGGAAATTCACGGTCCAATGTTGCAAGGATCTGTACACAAATCCTGGAAGCTGAAAACATCCCAGTTCTTGCATGGCCAGCATACTCACAGGACATGTCACCCATCGAGCATGTATGAATGCTTCCCATAATACTGTACAATGTGCAAAGAGAAATATTAGTTAGTTAGTTAGTTAGGTCTCTTTTATTGTCTCCCTTAGGAGAAATTTGTCATAACACAGGGGGTAGGGGGTTTGTGTGGGGTTTTAGAGGAGGGCGGGATGATTTGAGTGCAAGGCTCTCACAGCCATGGGGAAAAAGCTGTTGAACAGTCTGGTGGAGCTGGCTCTGATGCTCCGGTACTGTCTTACTGATGGAAGGAACTGGAGGAGACTGTGGGAAGGGATGGTTGGGGTCTTTGCTGGAGCATCGTGTAAAAAAAACATTCAGGATGGAGGGGAGAGGGGCACCGATGATCTTTGCAGCTGTATTTACTGTCCACTGGAGGGTCTGCTACACTACAGTTCCCATACCAGACAGTAATGCAGCTGGTCAGCACACTTTCTATGGTTCCTCTGTAGAAAGATGTGTATCCCCAGGAATTAAGTGCTGCTGACTCTCTCCACAGTCGAGCTGTCGATGGTCAGTCAGGGGGATGGTCAACAGAGTTTCTCCTAAAGTCCATCACAACCTCCTTTGTCTTCTCCACACTGAGGGAGAGGTTGTTAGTGCCACACCATTCAGCCATCTGTGCCACTTCCTCTCTGTAGTGTGTTTCATTTCTCTTTCTGATGAGACCTACCACAGTTGTGTCATCTGCAAAATTAATAATGTGGTTGGAGCTAAACTTGCAAATGTCAGCAGCATGAAGAGAAGCGGGCTGAGCACACAACCTTGTGGGGCACCTGTGCTCAGTGTGGTAGTGCTTGAGGTGTAGTGGCCGACACGGACTGATTGAGGTCTTCCTGTTACATAGTCCAGGATCCAATTATTGTGTTGAATGCTGAGCTGAAGTCGATGAACAGCATTCTGACATAGGAGTCTTATTTTATAGGTGAGCTAAAGCCATGTGGAGGGTGGTGGAAATTGCATCGTCTGTAGATCGGTTTGGACAGTATGCAAACTGGAATGGATTGAGTGTGTTGGGGAGGCTGGTTTTGATGTGGTGCATGACTAACCTCTCACAGCACTTCATCATGATTGGGGTCAGTGTTGTGGGATGGTAGTCATTTAAATAGGACATAGGTGATTTCTTTGGTACCTGTATGATTGTTGTGGATTTGAGACATGTGGGGACGACTGCCTGATTCGGCAAGGTAGGGTTACCTACATCTCCTGCCAGCACTGAGATTCAAACCTGTGACCTCTCTAACTCTCTAACCATTAGGCCACAGCTGTCTCAGTCAAGTGTGCAAGTTTGCTACTAAAAAAACAACAACATTATTATTAATTTTAAAAGAGCGGACATTTTTCAGGTTTTTTTTTTTTTTGATGATGATGATGATGAATTGAAAGAACAGCATCATCTATAACATGATTGTATTGTATTTATCATCACCTGTGTTCTAAATAAAAGTTTTCATTTCTATATAGCCTATACTGAATCCAGGTTTTTGAATGGTATAGTGTATACTGTTACACTTGGAGTTAGACAAATCAAATTTTTGCTTTGATCACAAAAATAAAATACATTTTAAAATATATTCAAATTAACAGTTATTTTAAATGGTAAAAATATTGAACAGTTATTATTGCTTTAGCAAACTGGTATTGACTGGTGTTGTGTAATGATAGTGTTGAAATATATAAATGAACATCACATAATTAGCATTTCCAAAGTGTATATTGTTTATGTGCTTTCAAATAAACTAAATGATAAACTACATTATTATCATTATTGTGATGGTCCCTGATACTAGTAGTACAGTAGAACATTTAGATGATGTGAATGAAACTTCAAAATGTTTCACTTGATTATACATTTAGTCAGGAATTATAGTTTGGAAAAAGACTAACTAGTAAAATGTGAACGTCTTGTTTGAAAACTAATACAAGTAGACTGATAAAAAGCCCCAATATGAAATCGGCTTTGTTAATAGCAGACTGGCAATTACAGAGACCAAGAGAACTAAGATGGAAGAGATGAATGATGTTATAATTTTTTGACTATGATTTGTAGTTTGAAATAAGCTGCAGATTCTTCAGAAATGCTCCTTTTGTGAAAAGAAACCAGCATATGAGACATTGTTGGGGGAATTGTTCCTTTAGTCAATTGTTCCTGAACATCTGTATCCACGTAACTTTATAACACATAACGTTTGTTAAGTAAAATCAAGCTAAAAATCAGAAAGTTTTGAACAATCGGGTTTATGGAACCAACATGAAGGCCAAAATCTCAGAACTTGCTGAAAATATTGAAATCTTCAGTAAACGGAAAGATCCAGTAATGAAGGTTTAGATTTTTTCTATAATGACCAGACATTGTCAAAAGAAAATAAAAAATCAAACACAGTTCAGTAAGGCGGTCCTGTGTTTCTTGGGATGGCAAAGGTTAATTTATTTATGACTGTATTGATCTGCTCCTATCAACAAACCCAGTTTATTTTACATAATTATAATTTGTTCTCTTTTCTTTGATGGAGAAGTTATTGAGAAGACGTCCGGCTCTGTGAAAGAAACAAACACCATGTGCAAAGTTCTCATATCTGACATGCTTCTCAGTGCTACAGAAGAAGTTACACTTTGAGAATTCATGTTTCATTTAAAGATGTGAAATCGATATCAGTCTTTTAGTTTATACGTTAGTGAACTAATTCAAACTCATGCAACAACAGGCAAATATAAGTATTCATAACAAACAACTGATCTGTGTTTCGTGGTGTTTTCTATGATCCCTCAGTCTCAGTCATATGCAAATGAAACAGCGCAGTACCAGGAATATTTGGCTCATCACTGCTATCAACTGTGACATCTCCATGGTTTTAATGGCTATCAATTTATTCATGCATTTCCTGCTACAGTAGAGTTTCCTAAAGTAGATTATAAAGTCTGTGCTATTTAGTAATGCATAATGACTAATACTAAGAAACCTTTTTCACTCAGATATTGCTAGTAAATTTACTGAGAAACAAGAGCATCTGAAATGTTTTTGCATTAGTTGAAATGAGTTTTTATGTTCTTCTTTCACGGTTTTTCCTCTTCCTGTATTACTACCACATTCACAATGACGTCATGGATCGTTTCTCCAACACAGCCATCACTCAATCCAGCATTAATGCTGTAGACAATATTTATCACTAGCATTATTAAGACTGAACGCTTTCCTTGACTCAGCCTTTCTTTCTCTTAGACTAAAATAATGTACATCAAATGATGAACCTAAAAGAATCAGTTTTACTGAAATCACTCAAAACAAATGACAAATATCAGTTTGCTACCAGTCCTAAAAACTGGTAGGAAGATACAATTTTGCATTCAAACCTCTGATATGATCTGATATTACTGTTTAATTTTTTTTTGGGGCATCATAATCATCCATGTGTGATCGTGTGTGTGAAACAAGAAAACTAATTTACATCTTCAGGACAGTAATGTCCGCAGGCTCGTGGAGTCATTCAAATTCACATGACTGTGAAACATATTTGGTTATTGGAAACACAACAAACACATCCTGAATCAGTGAATCCATCCTTGTTTTATGATGCTTATGATTCGCTGTTATATTTCTCTAAATGGAGCTAGTAAAATGTAATTTCAGTAATCATGATGGACTGACTCCAAAATCATTTATTCACTTTAGTTACACTTTTATGTGGATGTCATTTATTAGGTCACAAAATATCAAACCGTCAATTACTGTACAGAAACTTTCATATTTCATTTTCATATTCATTTTCTGTATCTTATAACCATATCAGATATCCACTAAAGAAAATATTAAAGTTACTTTTTCATTAGCAGCTTCAAATTGCTTTTACTATTATTAAATATGTGTTTTCTATATTTATATTGTTTTCCGTGAGCAAATATGACATGACAGACTTATGATGACTTTAGAAACTGGATCTGTTTCAGTTAAAGCCCAAATAAACATGATTTGCATGTTTTCAAATGAACTGTATGTCAGAGTCCAGCGGCTCATAATCAAACAGCTTCATATGTGTCTCTCATATCAGACTCTCTCAACTCTTGGACTGTCGACTTCAGCTCATGAATGTAATAAGACAAATATATAAGGTTTATTTCCAAAGCCTGTAGAAAACAAAACTAACATGTGTCTCTAACAGGACGCTGTCTCTGGGAATCATGTCTGGAAAAAAGCAGAATTTGTTGCTTCTGATGATCATCTGTTGTGCTCTGTGCCAGATAAGTACAAGTATGTTGCTTTAAACATTTTTATTTATTAACTTAAACAGAATTATATGCCAGTGAATATGTTGTTTGGAACACATTAGAAAAATATGAATGTGTATGTAAATGTATATGTAATATTGATATAGATACACAGTGTTACACATTGTCATACCTTTGTACTGATATCAGTCATAAAAACATTATTGGTCGATCTCTGAATCATTTGAATGGAGTTTGTTTGTTCTTTGTCCTGTAAACTCTGTAATGAGTTCCTGAGAAAGAGCAGATCATGATACAAACACAGAATATTTTTTAGTTATATTTAATGAGTGCTTGTACAAATTGTATCTCTTCCATTCTGCAGGATGCACATCAGTTGTTGACACTTGCCAAATCAACTTCATCACCTCCAGCTCTGGTCTATCTAATGGTGCCTGCAAAGTCACTCCAATCAAATCCAGTCCAGTCACACTCCAAGGTAGGATTTTGTCTTCTTCTACAGTGTTTCCTATTTCAGTTTAATTCTTCAAATACAGCAGTAAACAGTCATTTACCGTAACAGAACAGATGCCCAAGCCATTAATAGATGAGCTGTAACAGCCTATCAATGAACAAATCAGATTTATTGATCCACTTTTAATAAAAAAAAAAAAAAACTCTATGAATGTGTATGTAAAATGTACTATTGATATATAAATAGAGAGAGTGTTATACCATGTCATATCTCATTATTTAATAGTGTAATAATGTTGTGTTTGTGCAGGCTCCTCAGATAATCTGATAATCCAAGTCAATTCATCAGATCAGTGTTTCTGGAACAGCAGTAGCTCAACAGTTCCAGGTAGATGTGAAATATACTGCTAACATGACTGTGTGATACTGTATATTTATTATCTGAAAGCACTTGTGATGACTGACAAACTCATTGAGTTCATTTCTCATTTTCTCTCAGATATTAAACGGACATGTCTATCAAAAGATGAAGAGACTATTACACTAAACATCTCTTCTCTTGGTAAAACCTGCTTCTGTTTTATTTATAAACCTGAATTGAGTTCAGAGCTCTTTAAAAAGGATTTCTGCACAAATGTAAATGTTCTCTCTAGTTTCAGGACAATGCAAATTATACAGTTTCAACATAACAAAAGATAATGCGAAACAGGAAATCAGAATGAACGAGACAGTTGAAGGCATTAAACTGTGGTCAGTGTCAAACGGTAAGTCATCAGTCCTGAATTAATCAGCTGTGTGTTATTCTACAACAGAAATGAGTTAATGTCCAAGAATGTGAGGATTTTATTGTCCTTGTTTTGTTTTGGGGGGGGGGGGGGGGGGGGGGCTAAGAACTACCCCTACACACACACACACACACACACACACACCTCGTCATAAGTACAGTAAGTGTTTTATCAATGCCTGTGAATGATCATCACTATAGTTAGATCATTCTATCAATCAGTGCAAAGGAAAAACAGATGATGACACACGGCTGAAATTATCTATAAATCAAACTAAAGATCAACTGATAATTGATCTTATGAGTAAGTTTTGTCCATATTCAGATATTGGTTTTTGTAATATTGGATCCACTGATAAATGGCCCCATCTTGTGTGTGTTTTGATGACTGGACACAAGACCACAGGAACAGAGGTGATGTATGTTCCAGTATGGACACCATATGTAGCTCTTAATAAAATACACTACTTAAAAAATATATCCCTAAATTAAATTTATGTTTTCTACATAACCATTTATTTTTGTAATAAGCATCTAAATAATCACAGCTATGAAGAAATTAATTATCATCTCCACAAAAGATTGCAATTTGAGTTTAAGATGTGTGTTAACAGATAAAACATTTCTCTGTCAGCAGGCATTTCATAATCTAAACATTATTAATAATTCTGATAACACAGTTGAGATGGTCTGTGAATCTGCAATTATGTGTTCACTTTTACTTTCCTGATGATCTCTACATTCCAGTCAAGAAGTTGTCTTCACTCTTGGATGTATTGATACAAAATATAGTTTAAAATTAATAATTTAACTTTTGTACAAATTTTATTGACTCTCTTGAAATTTCTTTGTTTCCATTTGAAAACATTAGACTTTGTAAATCTGTAAATTTTGCCTATGGTTAATATTAGTGTTGCTGCTGCTGTTAAAAATAAAAAGGTGCATATTCTTAATATGAAGAAGAAATTTAACAGGAAAGACTGTTACATTTTGACAGTTTTTTTAGTTTTTTAAGAGGACTGAAATTACAGATGAATGTGAAATACAGAAATGGCAGTATTGACAAATTACATTTTTGGTTCAGCATATCAGGTATTGGGCTCATACGCATGCACATAATCTGTATTGGTATCAGTTAATTAAAAAATAAAATAAATAAAAAATAAAAACCTTGCTCGATCTCTAAATCACTTGAATGGAGTCTGAGTGTCTGTTGTAAACTCTGTATCGGGTTCCTGAGAAAGAGCAGATCAAATGCAGACTATGTGTGAACAGTCATATTTAGAAAGTGCTGTACACATTTCATCTCTTCTATTCTGCAGGATGTATAAAACATATTAACAATTATTTCCAAATCAACTGCATCCCCTCCAGCTCTTGTAAATTCAGTGATGTCTACCTATCCAATGACAATCAAATCACATCCACAGGTAGGATTTTGTCTTTTTCTACAGTGTTTCAGTTTAAGTCTTCAAACACAGCAGTAAACAGTAATTTACCGTAACAGAACAGATGCACAAGCCATCTACAGATGAGATGTACTGCCTATCAATAAACAAATCAGTATTTTTGATCCATTTTTAATTTTGCTTAAAAAAAACTATGAATGTGTATGTAATGTTAATGTAATATTGCTATAGATATAGAGTGTTGTACATTGTCAAACCTCATTATCTAAGAGTCTAATAATGTTGTGTTTGTGCAGGCTCCTCAGATAATCTGATAATCCAAGTCAATTCATCAGATCATTGTTTCTGGAACAGAAGTAGCTCAACAGCTCCAGGTAGATGTGAAATATACTGCTAACATGACTGTGTGATACTGTATATTTATTATCTGAAAGCACTTGTGATGAACGACAAACTCATTGAGCTCATTTCTGTTCTTTCAGATATAAAATGGACATGTCTATCAGATGATGAAGAGACTATTACACTAAACATCTCTTCTCTTGGTAAAACCTGCTTCTGTTTTATTTATAAACCATTCTTGAGTTCAGAGCTCTTTAAAAAAGTATTTCAGCACAAATGTAAATGTTCTCTGTAGATTCAGGACAATGCAGATCTTACAGTTTCAGCATAAAAAAAGATCATGGGAATTATGAAATCAGAATGAACGAGACGGTTGAAGCCATTACATTGTGGTTAGTGCCAAATAGTAAGTCATCAATCCTGAATTCATCAGCTGTGTGTTATTTTATAACAGACAGAGTTAATGACGAAGAATGTGAGGATTTTATTGTCCTTGTCCTTGGCTAAGTGAGTGCATAACAATAACAACCCTTACTCTGTCTCTTTCTATCTCTCACACACACACACACACACACACACACACACACATAAGTCTCATCATAAGTACAGTAAGTGTTTTATCAATGCCTGTGAATGATCATCACTATAGTTAGATCAGTCTATCAATCAGTGCAATGGAAAAACAGATGATGACACACATGATGATGGTGATGTATGTTCCAGTATGGAACCATATGGGAGGTCGTGGCCTAATGGTTAGAGAGTTGGACTCCCAATCAAAGTGCATGTACAGTTCTCTCTCCACCTTCAATACCATGATTTAGGTGCCCTTGAGCAAGGCATCGAACCCCCAACCCCCCGCCGCAGCATAAATGATGAAAACTCCTCCGGGTGTGTGCTCACAGTGTGTGTGTGTGTTCACTGCTGTGTGTGTGCATTTCGGATGGGTTAAATGCAGAGCATGAATTCTGAGTATGGGTCACCATACTTGGCTGAATGTCACATCACTTTCATGTAGCTCTTAATAAAATCCACTACTGTTTTCTACATTTTTTTATAAGCATCTTAATAATTACAGCTATGTAGAAATGAATTTTTTATATTGACAAATTACAATAATTATATTTTGGTTTTGCATATGAGGTATTGGCCACATTCACATGCAAAAATCTGTATTGGTATTAGAAAAAGAAAAATATTGGTGGATCTCTAAATCATTTGAATGGAGTCTGAGTGTTTGTTGTAAACTCTGTAATGAGTTTCTGAGAAAGAGCAGATCAAAAGTACAAATTCAGACTATCTTTGATTAGTTCATTTCTAGTGCTGTACACATTTCATCTCTTCTATTCTGCAGGATGCATAAAAAATACTACCACTTATCACCAAAGTAGCTGCATTAACTCCAGTTCTGGTATTTTCAGTGATGTCTACCTATCCAATGACAATCCTATCACATACACAGGTAGGATTTTGTCCTCTTCTACAGTGTTTCTTTTTTTTTCAGTTTAAGTCTTCAAAAACAGCAGCTTACAGTCATTTACCGTAACAGAACAGGTGCACAACCCATCTACAGATGAGCTGTAACAGTCTATCAGTGAACGTGTCAGTATTTTTGATCCATTTTCTATTGATCGTCATGACACAATCTGATTAAAATTATATGAAAACAGATGAAAACAAAAATACTATTATAAACTAGGTTAATGGATAAGAAAGTTTCTTCAGATAGAATAATAATGAGTGCACAATAATTGTATCCTAAATCCTAAACTTTTAGTGAAAAATTGGATTATGTAGTGGTGGGGCTGCATGATTAATCGAACGTAATTGTTATTGTCATGTGCATTTTGTAAGTAAAGCTAGTTCAGTCCGGAACACTTTTGCAAGTTACTGGCGAGTTTATTGAATTTAATTTATCTTTGGCGGTATGGTTCCTTATGGGGGTTCTTGCTCCCAAATTAATTAAACATACAAGAGCTTAAATATTAACCCCCCCAAACTGTCACGTTCGGTGATACAGAAAAACCAGAAAAAAAAAAACAATAAAACAGACAAGAACACACTACAAGGGTCAGACTACGGATAACAGGAAACATCGACAAGGACTCCGTGACACATACTCAGACAGACCGGGTATAAATACACAGACGGTGATGAGGGAACTTGAGACAGGTGGGGAATAATCAATTAACTCAAACAAGGAGGAAGGTGACCAAATAAAGGAACAGACAGTTAATAAAATGCCAGACACCATGGGAAAGGAGGACACCTAGTGGAAACCCAGTGAACACAACCCAGACACTGTGACAGTACCCCCTCTACGGAGCGGCTCCCAGACGCTCCACGACAGACACGAACCAGAGACCAGGAGGGAGGCGGACAGGTGGAGGCTCAGGGGGAGGGACGGAGGGCCAGACTAACATAGGGGACCAGGGACAGGAGTGAACACAAAAAAACAAAAAACAAACAACAACATGAAGCCCCCCTAGGGCGGAGCAGAAGACCACCACGTCCTTGTGGTCGAAGCCAGAGTCCTCCAGGACGGAGGGGAAGACCACCACAACCGTGCGGTCAGGACGGAAGCCCTCCAGGGTGGATCAGACCTCCATGCGGCCGGACCAGCGGAACGACGAAGCTCTGGTAATCCCCTGGTGTTTTTACTGGACTCCAGAAGATCGGTGCTGGCCTGACTTTGCTCGCGAAGACCATTGGTGACTGGCACTTGTTCATGAAGATCACCGGTGACTTGACTCAGTCCTTGAAAATCACCAGTGACTTGACTCTGTCCTTGAAGATCACCAGTGACTTGACTTGACTCTGAAAGGTCAACGGTGACCAGCCTTGTCTCTGGAAAGTCCATAGTACCTAGCCCTGGCTCTGGAAGGTCCTCTGCGACTAGCCCTGACTCTGGAGGGTCAGCGGTGACTAGCCCTCACTCTGGAGAGTTCACTGGAACCTGACTCGACTCTGGAGAATAATAAAGAAATTTTTTATTTTTATATATTAAATGTACGTTTTATATGAAATATCCACTTAGTCATCACCAACTTTCTATATTTAGCTGTAGATCACGCTGCATACCATTACTCTGCCTCAGAAGCCTGTCCAAAATCAGTTCATGAGGTGCCTTCATGCAAAAAAAAATGCCTCTTGAAAAGAGCAGGACTTCCCATTACTACTAACTACAACCTCACCTCACCCATCACCACCCCCAAATCATTCACATTTCTGTACACGGGAATTACTTTAATTATACTCAAATTTATTTAAATCTTCACACTAAAAAATGTTGGCTTAAAAATAACCTGTTGGGTTAAAAGTTACCCAACAGTTGAACTAATTATTTATATTAATTAACATCAGTATTTTTATTAAAAATTACTTAAAACAACTATATTTTGAAACTACTTTGTTGTAACTTACAAATTTTATTTTAATATGCAAGTAACACATTTACAAATATATTAAAAAAAAATATTTAAATGTACAAGAATGTGTAAAAATACAACTGACAATTTCAAGTTGTACAAATGTGTTGATTTATTATCAAAACACACAAATGTGCTAATACAGTACACAGCTGTGGCCTAATTGTTAGAGTTGGACCTGTAACCCAAAAGTCGCAGGTTTGAGTCTCGGTGCTGGCAGGAGTTGTAGGTGGAGGGAGTGAATGAACAGCGATCTCTTCCACCCTCAATACCCATAGCTGAAGTGTCCTTGAGCAAGGCACTGAACCCCCAGTTGCTCCCTGGTCACTTGATATAGCTACCCACTGCTCCAGACGTGTGTTCATTTCTCACTGCTGTGTGTCTGTGTGTGCACTTGGATGGGTTAAATGCAGAGCACCAATTCCGAATATGGGTTACCGTACTTGGCAAATATTACGACGTTCAAATAAGCTGAACATAACATATAATAATAAAACAAAAAATAATCATAAAATCAAGTAATAATAATAAAAAATATACTGCTGGACCTACTGACGATCAATAAAATAAAAAAGTTTTTTACTGATTACTAAATACAAAGTTTTTAAGGAGGAGACAGTGTGCAGAAGAAACTATTAAAGACTGTGTGTTCCAAAAACTCTCAAATATGAGCAGAGGGCTTTGGGTAGTAGATGTGTCATATACAAAGAAAAGTTTAAAACACAGATCAACTGCTTGTAGTATCGTCTTCTGTTCCACCGTCTCCCCGTTTAAAATAATAAAAACTTGGGAGGAGTTTTCCTTGTCACCAAGCACCAGGACATGTGGATTCTGGCTTGTCTCATGATTCAATTAAAGCACTAATTAGTGCCAACCTTAAAAGAATAAAAAAAAAAAAAAAAGTTGATGCACTGTAATTTTAAGTGTTGCTTTTACTTACAGGTTGAATCTCAGTTAAGGACCGCTTCATTTTCGTGTATGATGTGCACACCATTTTTCCATTAGTGTGGTATGGTGCATATGGCAGGAAGGGTTTTAAAGACAATTTCTGCACGAAGGCCTTTAAATGACAAAAGTACAGAGATTTTAAAGACAAGTGAAAAAAAAGCTAAGCTTGTTTTTACATTTCTTTGTGGGGATCTACTATAATTTGCACTAAGACACAGACTAAACCAGTTTTCACTCCCTCCAGAAAATGTGGCTATATTTGCGGCTAATGTGAGTAAATTTTCCAACCCTTTACCCTTTAACTTATTTAGACTTGTAGGGAGGAACAAAAGTACACTGTAAATGAAAGGAAGCTTTGTTGGACGGATTGCAACAATACACTCACCTCATGTCTTTTTTCATAATTTTTGGAAGTCATAGCTCTAAGTAAAATTGAAAACTTATGTATCATTAATTTAAATAGGATACTTACCTTGAAATGTTTAAGTTAACAGGCAGAAATTCTATTATTGCATTTTTTCCTTCACGAAAAAGTCCATTGTCTAAAACATAAGTATAAACACATTTAGTACAACACATTTAAAAACGTCAATCAATCTAGCTTCATAAGAGAAACTGCTGTAATTACAGGGTATTCCAATAGATGCATAACAAGATTCAATATGAATAAATCATAAAAACACTTTTACAGTACAATGAATTAGTGCTGGTGCGAATATGGCTTCTGTTTTACGTTCCCCTCTTAAAGGTTTGTTGTAGGAGTAACGTTAACATTATGTAAATTTGGGGCACTGGAATACATTTTCGCTGAAAGAGCGGATTGCCTCACGACTGCGCGCTTTTCTTTCGTCTGGGTTTTGAACTTTTATAACAGAAAATTGCAGGTTCATTCAAACGATTCTCGCGGAGTCTGCTGTCTGTCGCATGACTGATGTTTCCTTAGCTCGAGCAACTTCTTTCACTGGTCCGATCCGATAAATTGTCTGTGAGGCTTTTCTAAAATTTTTATTAACTTTAAGTAATACTTGTCTAAACATTTTTTGCAGCTAATCTTTTAGTGTATTAATACTGGCGAACAAACAGGAATAGCATTCATTTACAATCGATCTGATTATCTGGGGGAAACAAACGGACTAAAGGGAATTAAAACTTTTTTAACATATATAAAAAAAAGAATTAACGTATCAGACACATTACTTAATGTTATGACAGTTATATACATCATACGATTATATTAACAGTTACCCTTCATAATCATGCAGACTGCCACTGATGGCTCAGTCTCTGACTGGACCGTTAAAATTTGAACAGGAGTGAAGCGGGAAACATATTTAACCCAACAGTTGGGTTATAACTAAAAATAACCCAACGACGAAA
Organism: Carassius auratus; assembly: GCF_003368295.1. Classification (NCBI taxonomy): domain Eukaryota; kingdom Metazoa; phylum Chordata; class Actinopteri; order Cypriniformes; family Cyprinidae; genus Carassius; species Carassius auratus. The sequence continues at coordinate 27,092,589 of NC_039259.1, read as the reverse complement.
AAAAAATTATCCAACAAATTTTAAGATAACCCAACACATTGACCCAATATGTGTAACCCAATGGTTGGGTTAAAAAAAACAACCCAACGTTTTTTGCTGTGTTCTAAAAGTTCTAAAAAGACTTCTATTTGTTGTCAAACTTTAAAATATTGGCTCATGTTGAATTATGTGTCATGTCATGTCTCTTGAGGTTGTGGGTACAGCAAGTCTGAAGAGAAATGTACAAATTTGGTATATAACCAAGATATATGTAGAGGTAAGTCTGTTATAAGATGTATAATCTGTTTTTCAGTTGTTTCTGTTGCCTATTTCACAACCATCAAAGTTTGATTTCAGAATTAAAATTAATTTCTACACCATGACATAATATGTTTTGCTCTAGGGAAAAATTGCTAAATGTATCCCTTATTTCTTTTTGTGTTGAAGAGAATGAAGGAAGCAAATACATTCTGAAATATAATCAAAATAATGAATGGACATGTGTGACCTGCTTTGATGGAAGTTCAACCACCATTACACCACCATCACACACCACAACTACACACAATCCAACTACAAGTTTCACACCACACAATACAATTCAAAATCCCAGTACCAGATTGACATCACAAACAACCACTCAAAAGCCCACTACAAATTTCACATCACAAAGTACAACTCCTGGATATACTGATCCCGCAAAAGCATCGTAAGTTTGCAGTTACCAGTGAATATCAAGTTTTAAACCAATTACAGAATATCATGTGATTCAGTCCATTTTACAGTGAAGCCTTGGACAAGCTGGGGTCTAAGTTGGAAGAGATGGAAAAAAACAATACAAGCAATGCAGCGATTGTCATGGGAGATGTTATTGGTCTTGTTCACGTTCAAGCCAAGAACACAGAAACCAAAGAGATCAACATATGCTACTCTTCAGATCAAGCTATGGTAAAACTTAGAAATCAGAATCAGAATGAGCTTTATTACCAGGTATGTTCACACATACAAGGAATTTGTTTTCGTGATAGAAGCTCAGCAGTGCAACAGAATGACAGCGACAGAACAAAAAACACATAATAAATGAATAAAATATAGTAGACATACAAATAAGTAGGTAAGGAATGACAATATACAAATTGACAATTGTATGGCAGGTATATAAGCAGGTATGTATGTACAGGCATCTTATGTGCAAATTTTAAGTGTAAATATAAATAGTGTAGTGTGTTCCACAGTTATTATCAGCTGTTCATTAGATGGATTGCCTGAGGGAAGAAACTGTTCCTGTGTCTGGTCATTCTGGTGCTCAGTGCTCTGTAGCGTCGACCAGATGGACACAGTTCAAAGAGGGAGTGTGCTGGATGTGAGGGGTCCAGAGTGATTTTTGCTCACTAATAGAAGGGAGGGTTGTACCGATGATTCTCTCAGCAGTCCGGACTACTCTCTGTAGTCTTCTGAGGGCAGATTTAGAAGCTGAGCTGAACCAGACAGTTACTGAAGTGCATTATAAGATGCATTAAAACACTGAATTATTCATCAGTTTTCATGGCCATACTTCTTTTCACAGGTTGTTGTGAATCAAAGTGACATGAATACAAACTGTTCCTGGTCTACAAAGATTTCCAAGGAGGCTTTAAATAAATCACGTCTTGTAAACAATGGAACTGCATTTGTTGGAGTTCTACGATTCTATAACATGACAAATAAGGTACTGTATGTTTTTTTGTTGTTGTTTTTACTTTTAAGTCTTGTATGGAATGATTTAGAAAATGTTCTACTTTTGGACAAATGTTTCTTGATCAATTATATTCATACACATTTATATCTGATTCATGATTGCTCTCTTGGTTTCTGATTTAGAATGAAAAATTACACAGTTTTAAACAAGGAGGTTTATGGAATAACGATGAGGGCTAATATCTCCAACCTTACGGACAATATTGACATGTACTTTAGACGTAGTGATAAGGTAATGAAGTTTTTTTATTGCAGAACTTATATTGTTATAATGATCAGACAATGTGAAGGCAAAATAAAAATTAAACATGTTCTTTCAGGTCAATAAGCCGTCCTGCAGTTCTTGGAATGGCAAAGGTACATTCTAAGTGTACTGTATTGATCAGTTTCAAATAATATATAATAATAATAATTATATATATATGTAATATTTATATATATATATATATATATATATATATATATATATATATATATATATATATATATATATATATATATATAATTTAATCCATTGCTCACTTTTATTTGAAGGAGAACTTAATTGGACGACGTCCGGCTGTGACACAGAAATCGACAACACCACCATAAAGTGCTCCTGCTCACATCTGACGTTCTTTGCAGTGCTGATGGTGAGAAACTTCTCAGATGAGAAGAACTTATGCTTTAATAATTTATGTTTCATCTGAAGACCCCATTTCCATATTTTTTTATTTTTTTTTATTAAACAGCATATATTTTGTTGTAAACTAACACACATGATCTCATATGTATTTTTACATAAAGTTCTACCTAACGTACATGTCCTTACATTTAAATGACACTGAAATATACAGAACTGACAGTGACTAAATGTATAATATTGATGTTATGACAACATCTAAAACCTAAAATATTTATGTATGAACTTTACAGACTTAAAAATGAATCCTTTTGAAAACATAAATCACAGCAATAACATTGTGATTATATTGTAATCTGTTGTCATATCAACATATATTTAAAAATTACAGATCTTCCTAACAAAATCGAATTTTTGCTCAAAAAAAAAAAAAAAAAAAAAAAAATCATCCAGCTTGGTTTTGTTCGGTTTTCTCCAATCATTTAGTCTCCACCAGATGCAAGCAACAACACAGTGCCGGATCTGGAATCATTGACTTTAATCTCTTCTATCGGCTGCGGCATCTCCATGTTTTTTCTGGCCATTGCTTTATTCATGCATTTCCTGCTACGGTAGAGTATCTGAACACATAGCGCTTTTTACTTGAAGTAAAAAATATGCAGTGATTGCAAACACAGTCGTTTTTGTGTTTTAACAGGAAAGCTAAATCAAATCAGGCCACGAAGATCCTGATGAACATGTTTGTGGCTTTGTCTCTACTGAATGCCTCGTTTTTGTCAAACGAGAGCGTCGCTAACACAGGAGACAACGCTGCGTGTGTCTTCATAGCGCTGCTCCTGCATTACTCCATGCTGGCCTCATTCACCTGGTTCTTCATTCAAGCTCTTCATATGTACTTATGGCTCATCAGACAGAACGTCTCCATCACAAACTACATGAGGAAGATCACCGTGTTGGGCTGGGGTCAGTTACAGCAACAAAACATCTAAAACCAAATTTTAGTTCATACAAAAACAAAAAAATATATTGCACACAAATCATATAAACTACTGTAAAGATAGTTTTATGGTTTTAGGTTTATTATGTTGTATACTTTAACGTTTTTAACTATAATACCCCTTGTCTCTGTGTGTTTTCAGTGTTTCCTGCTCCAGCAGTCATAGCTATTGCTTCTGTAGGAGAATATAAAACAGTGATCATAAAATCAACATCTGAAAAAATTTCACGAATGTAAGTTCCGTACATTAAATTTAAATGTGCATTTCTGAAAGTCTACTGATTGTCTTATTAATCATACTTCATTCTCTTCTAATTACAGGTGCTGGATTACAAACTCTTACATTCACTACATAGTGAACATCGGCTACTATGCTTTAGTTTTCATCTTCACGACAGGAATCTTCATCATGATCGTCACTAAAGTCGTTCAGGCCAGAAACATAAAAGCTGTTGATGGCAAGAGAAAGACGTTCAGAAAGCAGCTGATGATGGTGTTGAGTTTGTTCCTGCTCTTCGGTCTGACGTGGTCTGTGGCGTTCTTCAGTTATGGACCGATGCTCGTTCCCTCATATTACATATTCACTGTGCTGAACTCGTTTCAGGGTGAGAAACAATCACACGCATCATTCTACAGAATCAGCTATTATTTGAATTGATTCATTAATGATTTGTTTTTTATTATTTATTATATATATATACATTTTTTAATAATTATTATAATTATTTAAACAATTTTGTTATTTTACTAAAATAGGATATAATGGTACTTAAACTAAAATGATTAATTTGACCAAAAGTCTGATTATTTTTGGGTGGTTTAAAAATTATGCAACTGAATTTCCAGTGCCCCATTATGCCATTTTTGTCAGGAGAAACAGGCTGGATTCAGTTGCGGCTTTACACTGTGCTTTATTAAAGCAGATGAGACAGAGCAGATTAGTAACGTTCCACAGTATAGCTCGTTTGACAGCCGAGACCGGAGGAATGACAACTGGAAGCTTCTGCGCTCATAAGAAAAGTCCACAAGATACTGAAACCCCCTGCCGCGGTGCCGCTCATCGAGTAATCTCTTAACCATACAGGTAGGAGATGCATCCACAAGACGAGGGAGTGGGGGGGGTGCGGCGACTACAAGCAGGATTAAGGGGGAAAGAGAACACCGGCTTGACCCTGGAAACATGAAACACCGGGTGAACCCGACCAAGAGTAGGAGGAAATTTGAGCCTGATCACCACCGGACTAACCACCTTGGTAATGCGGAATGGCCCAATGAATCTGGGTGTCAGCTTACAAGAAGGCACCCGGAGAGGCAGATCCTTGGTAGAAAGCTGAACCCGCTGACCACACACATAACAGGAGGAGAGGACCAGTGACGATCGGCTGCAGTCTTGGTTCGGCCAGAGGTTTGGACCAAAATCCTCCTGACTTTCTCCCAGGTGCGACGGCAGCGCTGGACGAAAGCCAGGGCGGATGGAACCGTTGCGTCTGGTTCCTGTGATGGGAACAGAGGTGGGTTATAATCAACAGCATACTCAAAAGGAGACATACCTGACGCAGCCACAGGAAGGGTGTTATGAGCATATTCCGCCCAGGAGAGCTGCTGGCACCAGAAAATTCCCTCCAGAACCGGGAGACGTGTCTGAAACCACATCCACTGGCAACCCGTGAAGACGTAAGATGTGATCCACCACCAGAGGGCATCTTGGGCAGGGGGATAAAATGAACTGCTTTGGAAAAGCGATCCACCAACGTGAGAATCACAGGGTTACCCTTCGACGGGGGAAGCCCAGAGATAAAATCAAGCACAATGTGTGACCAAGGGCAGGAAGGGATAGGGAGAGGATTAAGTAGACTATCAGGAGGGCATTTGACTGGCAAAAAAGAGTGCCCGACGGGCCTGACGCGAGCTCAGCTTCTTGGGCAAATGGATGTATTCATGGTTCTTGTGATCCGTCGAGACCAAGAAGGGCTGCACCGACCCCTCCAACCAGTAACGCCACTCACCCAAGGCCAGTCGTACCTCCAACAGTTCTCTATTGCTGATGCCGTAGTTAGAACGCACATGGGTGGAGCTTCCCATCATGGAGGGTACGCTGAGATAGAACTGCGCTAACCCCAAACATTCGAAGCATCAAACTCAACAATGAACTGGGCCGCAGGATCTGGAACCAACAGAACAGGTGCAGAGACAAAACGGGACTTTAAAATGTCAAAGTCTACCTGCGCCTCCCGGTTCCATCTGAAGGACACCTTAGTGGAGGTTAAGGCTGTGAGCGGTGCAGCGATCTGACCAAAATTCCTGATGTATCGCCGGTAGATGTTGGCAAAACCCAGGAAACGCTGCAGAGGCTTCCGGGAATCAGGGACTGGCCACAGGGTGACAGCTTCTATCTTAGCGGGATCAGGCTTGATCCCTCCCGTAGAAATAATGTGGCCAAGGAAAGCAACAGACTCAGCGTGGAATTCGCACTTCTCCACCTTGACAAACAACTGGTTTTCTAGCAACGACTGGAGAACACGTCTGACATGCTGGGTGTGTAATTGGAGAGAAGGGGAGAAAATCAAGATATCATCCAAATACACAAAGACAAATTGATTGATCATGTCACCCAACACGCTGTTGACGAGTCCCTGGAAAACAGCTGGAGCATTGGTAAGACCAAATGGAAGAACCAAGTACTCGTAGTGTCCCGAAGGGCTGTTAAACGCTGTCTTCCACTCATCCCCCTCCCGAATGCGCACCAAGTGGTAGGCATTGCGCAGGTTTTAACTTGGTGAAGACTCAAGCTCCCTGCAATAATTCAAAAGCAGAAGACATTAAATGTAGGGGGCACCTGTTCTTAATAGTAATGTCATGTTAATAGTAACCTCAGGTTAACAACGGAGAAACAAGGAGGGCGGGGGGGAAACTCAAATCCAACAGACAGACGCGGTGAGCTGTCAAACCATCCAAACACACACACACACACACAACCCCAAAAGGCAGGTGATTAGTCCTGAGACCCGACAATTTTCACAGTTCCTAATATTGTTTTGGAGTCTCCTACAATAGGATTAATGCAAGGTAAAAAAAAAAAATGCATACGTTTTCTCAAAATATACTTAAATATCAGCTAATTTTCCAGTGATTCTCAAACAAATAATTTGAAGCAGTTCTAAGATTCAGTCTATCTAAACTCCTCCCTTTCATGAGCCTGCTCTGCTCTGATTGGTCAGATGGCCTAGTCTGTTGTGATTGGTCTATGTACAGCAGTGTCAGAAACTATACACCAGTTTCCAATAGTTCTTTAAATACTCTATAGAAAATATAAAAAATCTATTATTTATCATATTTACAGGTTGTGATTCAGTAGAGCTGCTGATCCAAATAAACTGGGTACTGATTCATCTTTCAGCAGCAAGTGTTTGGTGAATCCCGCATTGAACTCCCTGAGATTAGAGAAGCAGTTATCAGTTAATGACGTGTTTGTGGGTGGAGTCAAGTTGTCAATTCTTTATTTTGGGAGACAATAACTTTATTTATCATGCACTTTCAGCTGTACAACTTTGCAGATCTTTTACATTATACAGCTACATTACACACTGCATGAAAGGCTATATTGGAAATGGCATAATAGGGGCACTTTAATCATATCTGAAATGTATTTGCATTAGTTGAAATAAGTTTCTCTGATCTTGTTTTCAGGGTTTTTCCTCTTCCTGTATTACTACCACATTCACAATGACGTCGCGGGTAGCTTCTCTGACGATCCAGAAAACACAGACTCCAACACAACCATCACTCAATCCAGCATTAATGCTGTAGACAATATTTATCACTAGCATAATTAAGACTGAACGCTTTCTTTCTCTTAGCCTAAAATGACCCTAAAAAAGTTACATTTTACTGAAATCACTCAAAACAAATGAAAAATATCTGTTGTTACTAAAAACCTTTTTTATTTTATTGTGCATTCAAATCTCTGATATGATGTGATATTACTGTATTATTGAGCATTATAATCATCATGTGTGATCACGTGTGTGTCAGAGTGACTCAACACTGACCCTTATTTAGAAAACAAATTTACATCTTCAGGATGACAGTAATGTGTGCACGCTTGTGGATTCAGATATTTGCATTATCATTTCATGAAGCAGCTTGGTAAAATCCACACACACTGATGTGAAACATATTTGGTTACAGGAAACACAACAAATACAGTCATAATCAGTGAATCCATCAGTTTTATGTTGCTTATGATTCTCTGTTATATTTCTCAGTATGTGTTTCTAATGACGCTAATAAAATATAATTGTATTATTCATGATGGACTGACTGCAAACTAATTTATTAACTTTTGTCACTTATAAATACATGGATGTGATTCATCAGGTCACAAAATATCAAAGCAAATGCCATTTACTGTAAAAAAAAAAGGTGATTATACACACCAACAAAACATAAACATAACATGACATTTTCTGTGTCTAAATCCTGTCAGAAATATATTTTTATTAGCATCTTCAAACAGTTTCTACTATTATTAAATATTTGTTTTCTATATATATAGTTCTCTGTGAACAAAGGTGACTTGATAAACTGGATCTGAATGTAAGCAGATAATGAGATTCTCAGTTAAAACGCAAATAAACATGATTTGCATTTTATCAAATGAACTGTATGTCAGTGTTCTTCGGCTCATAATCAAACAGCTTCATATGTGCACGCATCAGACTCTCTCAGCTCTTGGACTGTGGACTTCAGCTCATGAATGTACTGAGAAAAATTATTAAAGATTTATTAGCTCTGTCTGAAGAAAACAAAATTAAACACGTGTGTCTTTACACTGTCTCTGGGAATCATGTCTGGACAAAAGCAGAATTTGTTGTGGCTGATGATCATCTGTTGTGCTCTCTGCCAGATAAGTACAGGTATGTTGCTTTAAAAAAACATGCATTTATAAACTTTTAGCAATTAATGTTGTTTGATGAGACTGTTTGATGGACATTAAAAAAACTAATTAAAATGTAAACAAAAAATATGCAAATGTGTATGTGAATGTAAATGTGAGCATCTAAATTTTAACTAATCTAATCTAATATAGAGTGTTATGTTATCAAAGAGTCTAATAATGTTGTGTTTGTGCAGACAGCTCAAAAAATCTGATAATCCAAGTCAATACATCAGATCATTGTTTCTTGAACAGCATTAGCTCACCATATCCAGGTAGATGTGAAATATACTGCTAACATGACTGTGTGATACTGCATATTTATTATCTGAAAGCACTTGTGATGACGGACAAACTCATTGAGTTCATTTCTGTTTTTCTTTCAGATATATGTCTCACAGCTCGTGAATCAACAGCAATTTTCACAATAAACATCTCTTCTTTTGGTAAAACGTTTATATTTCATCTATAAACCATTCTAGAGTTCAAAGCTCTTTAAAAAGTATTTCTGCAAAAATGTAAATGTTCTCTGTGGTTTCAGGACAATGCAGATCATACAGTTTCAACATAACAAAACAGGGGCAGGATTATGAATTCAGAATGAACGAGACGGTTGAAGGCATAAAACTAACAAAGGATAATTGTCTGTCATCACGTCTGCATTCAGAAGGTGTGTGTCATGTCATTCTAAAATAGTGTTAATCCTGAATTTTTTTATTTTTATTATTCTTTTTAGTGCACAATAGGGCTGGGCGATATAGAGAAAAATTAATATCTCTGTATTGTTTGGCCCATTTGCGATATACTGTATACCTCTGTATTTTCTTTTTAGTATTTGGATTATAAAAAAAATATGTATTTAATATATTTTTATATATATATATATATATATATATATATATATATATATATATATATATATATATATATATATATATATATATATACACACACACACAGTGGGGCTCGAAAGTTTGGGCACCCCTTGCAGAATCTGTGAAAATATGAGTAATTTTCAAAAAATAAGAGAGATCATACTAAATGCATGTTATATTTTATTTAGTACTGTCCTGAGTAAGATATTGTGCATAAAAGATATTAACATTTAGTCCACAAGACAAAAAAAATGCTGAAATTATTAAAATAACCCCACTCAAAAGTTTGGGAACCCTTGGTTCTTAGTACTGTGTTCTGTTCCCTGATGATCATTGACGGTCTTTCTGTTTTGTGATGGTTGTGCATGAGTCCCTTGTTTGTTCTGAACAGTTAAACTGAGCAGCGTTCTTCAGAAACATCTTTAAGGTCCTGCAGATTCTTCAGTTTTCCAGCATCTTTGCATATTTGACCCTTTTCCAGCAGTGACTTTATGATTTTGAGATGCATCTTATCACACTGAGGACATTTGAGGGACTCAAACACAACTATTAAAAAGATTCAAACATTCACTGATGCTCCAGAAGGAAACAAGATGCATTAAGAGCTGGGGGTGAAAACTTTTGAACACGATGAAGATGGCCAAATTTGTCTTATTTTGTTGAAATATATATATTTTTTTCCATTTAGTTCTGCCCTTCGTAAGCAACAGAAGATACTTGTATGTTTCCCGGTACACAAATTAAGTACAATTTACCTTGATCTTCAAATTCCAAAAGTTTTCACCCCCCAGCTCTTAATGCATCTTGTTTCCTTCTGGAGCATCAGTGAAGCTTTGAGTCTTTTTAAATAGTTGTGTTTGAGGCCCTCAAATGTCCTCAGTGTGATAAGGTGCATCTCAAAATCATAAAGTCACTGCTGGAAAGGGTTCAAATATGCAATATATATATAATACATATAAATTAATGTTTCATGTCTTGATTTGATAAAAAATTTTTTTTAAATAAACAACACAGACTTTTTTAAGGGGGGAAAAATCATTATCAAACACAGAATTTGATAACAATAAAATTATGATGCGACAAAACATATCATAGGGTCTAAACTTTTATTAAATTGATGTAAAAATGTATAAATGTCATGTTTTTAATTAATCAGACTTGCTTTTGGATTAATAAAATGTAATTTAACTATTTAAAAGGAGTGGAGAAAAATGTAAACGGAAAAAAAACTGAATCCCGAAAAATTAAGATGGAAATAACGGAATTTCATAGGGCCCTATTAAAGTGTGGTAATTTCAACATTCACTATTTTAGTTTTTATTCAGGATCCATTTTAAGAAATACTGGTTAATTAACCGGTATCGACCAGTGAGGTCCAACCTAGCTATCAAGTTTATTTCCCGACCACTAGATGGTAGTCTTCATCTCTGTACAAATCCTGAGTTACAGGAAATACTAGTATTAGATTAGATTAGATTAGATTAGATTAGAGCCGAACTAAAGTCCACAAACAGGATCCTCACATAAGTCCCTGTTTTGTCCAGATGTTGCAGGATGAAGTGCAATCCCATGTTGATTGCATCATCCACGGACCTGTTCGCTCGGTAGCTGCAGGGGGTCCAGTAAGGGTCCAGTGATGTCCTTCAGATAAGCCAGAACCAGTTTTTCAAACGACTTCATGACGACAGACGTTAGAGCCACTGTAGAGAGTCTGTAGTCGTTAAGTCTTGTTATCTTGGGTTTCTTTGGGATGGGGATTATGGTGGAGCGTTTGAAGCAGGAAGGCACTTCACACAACTCCAGGGATCTGTTGAAGATCTGTGAAAAGATGGGGGCCAGCTGGTCAGCACAGATTTTCAGACAGGCTGGTGTAACGCCATCTGGGCCTGGTGCTTTTCTTCTTTTGTTCTTCTTGAAGACCTGGCGCACATCATCTTCACAGATTTGAAGTGCAGGAGGTGTGGAGAGAGGGATTGCAGGAGGTGTTAACGGATGTGTAAGGAGATGGTCATAATGAGTGTTGGGGGTTTTAAATCTACAATAAATCTCATTCAGGTCGTTAGCAAGTAATTGTTTAGCCTCATTGCAGGGGGATGGTGTCTTGTATTTAGTCATGGCTCTCAGTCCTCTTCACACTGAAGTTGAGTCTTTGGAAGTTTACTGGTCTTCCAACTTTTTAGTGTAGGTCTTTTTATGGGCAGCTATGGCCTAATGCTTAGAGAGCCAGACTAGTTACCAGAAGGTTGCTGGTTCGAATCCCGGTGCTGGCAGGAGTTGTAGGTGGGGGAGAGTGAATTAACAGTGCTCTCTTCTACCTTTAATACCCATGACTGAAGTGCCCTTGAACAAGGCATTGAACCCCTAGTTGCTCCACGGGTGCTGGATATATAGCTAACCACTGCTCTGGGTGTGTGTTCAATTCTCACTGATGTGTGTGTGCACTTGGATGGGTTAAATGCAATTACCATACTTGGCAAATGTCACAACTTTCTCTTTCACTTTAGCCGCTCTGATCTCCATGCAGCCATTTTCCTCACACCGGAATAAAATCAAAGGCTCGTTCAAGATCCCCCGGGGCAGAGGGTGGTGACACGATGGTCCGCCCAATCAGAAGCCATGCTGCAGGCAGCTCTTGATGGCCCTGCTCTACTCTCTCTACACACATGACTGCGTGTCTTCACACAGCTCCACATCCATTATCACATTTGCTGATGATACTGTGGTTCTGGGCCTCATTCACAACAATAATGAGACTGCATACTTAGATGAGGTAGAGAAACTAACATCATGGTGCCAGGACAACTGTCTCTCTCTGAATGTGAACAAAACTAAAGAGCTGATCGTTGACTTCAGGAAGAGACAGCAGCAGCCCTATACTCCTTTTATGATCAGTGGGATCCCGGTGAGCAGCTTCAAGTACCTTGGTGTAAACATCTCTGAGGACCTAACTTGGACTATACACATTCAAACACAGGTTAATAAAGCCAGGCAAAGACTGTACCAACTGTGACAGCTGAAGAAATTCAGGGTCTCACCAGCAATCCTGAAAACGTTCTATTCAGGGACCACAGAAAGTGTATTGACTTAGTGTATCTCAGTGTGGTATGGGAACAGCTACAGTCAAGACTGGAAACATCTACCTCAAATGCTCTAAAATCAAAGCTGTTAAAATCATCAAGGACTCCATCCACCCCAGTAACCATCTTTTCACTTTGCTGCCATCTGGTAAGTGCTTCCGTAGCCTGATGGCAAAAACCAAAAGACTTAGGAGGAGTTTCTTCCACCAAGCCATCAGGCTCCTAACCTCAAAACCAGCCTCTTAACATCCACTTGTCTCCACTTCATTCTCTACCTCACATTGACATGCTGACAGTGTCAAGATGTTTGCACATTTGCCTCTTATACATTCCTGTGTATCTTAATATTTAAGACTACAGAATAATGCACATATGCAAATTGCCTCTTGTACATCCCTGGGTATCTTAATATTGAAGACTACAGTCTACATACATGCACATTATTTTTCTATTCTAGAATTAATTCTACAGTATACAATTTTTTTAGATTTTATTCTTATTTTTATTGTTTACTTTTATTTAATTATTTCATATCTATATTTATGCATATTTTCATCTGTGTTGTATTCTTCAATAATTGCACTGTCCATGGAGCGGACACACATTTCACTACTGATTCTATATACCCTATATAATTGTGTATGTGACGAATAACATTTTTTTGAATCTTGAATATATATATATATATATATATATATATATATATATATATATATATATATCAATCAATAAATCAATCACCTTTATTTATATAGTGCTTTAAACAAAATACATTGCGTCAAAGCACTGAACAACATTCATTTGGAAAACAGTGTCTCAATAATGCAAAATGATAGTTAAAGGCAGTTCATCATTGAATTCAGTTATGTCATCTCTGTTCAGTTTAAATAGTGTCTGTGCATTTATTTGCAATCAAGTCAATGATATCGCTGTAGATGAAGTGACCCCAACTAAGCAAGCCAGAGGTGGCAGCGGCAAGGAACCGAAACTCCATTGGTGACAGAATGGAGAAAAAAGCCTTGGGAGAAACCAGGCTCAGTTGGGGGGCCAGTTATTCTCTGACCAGACGAAAACAGTAGTTCAATTCCAGGCTGCAGCAAAGTCAGATTGTGCAGAAGAATCATCTGTTTCCTGTGGTCTTGTCCTGGTGCTCCTCTGAGACAAGGTCTTTACAGGGGATCTGTATCTGGGGCTCTAGTTGTCCTGGTCTCCGCTGTCTTTCAGGGCAGTAGAGGTCCTTTCTAGGTGCTGATCCACCATCTGGTCTGGATACGTACTGGATCCGGGTGACTGCAGTGACCCTCTGATCTGGATACAGACTGGATCTGGTGGCCACGGTGACCTCGGAACAAGAGAGAAACAGACAAATATTAGCGTAGATGCCATTCTTCTAATGATGTAGAAAGTACGGTGTTATGTGAAGTGTTTCCGGTTCCGGTTTACCTAATTAATGCAGCCTAAAAATCCTTTAACGGATTTGGATATTAAAAGCATATTAGTATGTTATGTGTATGCCAGGTTAAAGAGATGGGTCTTTAATCTAGATTTAAACTGCAAGAGTGTGTCTGCCTCCCAAACAATTTTAGGTAGGTTATTCCAGAGTTTAGGCGCCAAATAGGAAAAGGATCTGCCGGCCGCAGTTGATTTTGATATTCTAGGTATTATCAAATTGCCTGAGTTTTGAGAACGTAGCGGACGTAGAGGAGTATAATGTAAAAGGAGCTCATTCAAATACTAAGGTGCTAAACCATTCAGGGCTTTATAAGTAATAAGCAATATTTTAAAATCTATACGATGTTTGATAGGGAGCCAGTGCAGTGTGGACAGTAAGAACTCTTGCTGCTGCATTTTGGACTAGCTGTAGTTTGTTTACCAAGCGTGCAGAACAACCACCCAATAAAGCATTACAATAGTCTAACCTTGAAGTTAAAAATGCATGGATTAACATTTCTGCATTTGACATTGAGAGCATAGGCCGTAATTTAGATATATTTTTGAGATGGAAAAATGCAGTTTTACAAATGCTAGAAACGTGGCTTTCTAAGGAAAGATTGCGATCAAATAGCACACCTAGGTTCCTAACTGATGACGAAGAATTGACAGAGCAACCATCAAGTCTTTGACAGTGTTCTAGGTTATTACTAGCAGAGTTTTTAGGCCCTATGATTAACACCTCTGTTTTTTCTGAATTTAGCAGTAAGAAATTACTCGTCATCCAATTTTTTTAATCGACTATGCATTCCAATAGTTTTTCAAATTGGTGTGTTTCACCGGGCTGCGAGGAAATATCGAGCTGAGTATCATCAGCATAACAGTGAAAGCTAACACCATGTTTCCTGATGATATCTCCCAAGGGTAACATATAAAGCGTGAAGAGTAGCGGCCCTAGTACTGAGCCTTGAGGTACTCCATACTGCACTTGTGATCGACGTAATACATCTTCATTCACTGCTAGGAACTGATGGCGGTCATATAAGTACGATTTAAATCATGCTAATGCACTTACACTGATGCCAACAAAGTGTTCAAGTTTATGCAAAAGAATGCTGTGGTCAATTGTGTCAAACGCAGCACTAAGATCCAATAAAACTAATAGAGAGATACACCCACGATCAGATGACAAGAGCAGGTCATTTGTAACTCTAAGGAGAGCAGTCTAAGTACTATGATACGGTCTAAATCCTGACTGGAAATCCTCACATATACCATTTTTCTCTAAGAAGGAATATAATTGTGAGGATACCACCTTTTCTAGTATCTTGGACAGAAAAGGGAGATTCGAGATTGGTCTATAATTAACAAGTTCTAATTAACAAATAAGAATATGATGACATGCCAATCAGCTAATCAACTCAAAACACCTGCAAAGGTTTCCTGAGCCTTCAAAATGTTTTTTGACAATCATTGACACCCTTCACAAGGAGTGTAAGTCACAAAAATGAATCGCAAATTAGCTGGCTGTTCACAGAGTGCTGTATCCAAACATGTTAAAAGAACGTTGAGTGGAACAAACAAGTGTGGAAGAACAAGATGCACAACCAACCGAGAGAACCACAGCCTTATGAGGATTGTCAAGCAAACTGGACTTAAGGCGTCAGAGGCATCTTACCGAAGATGCTGATTTCATTTTCCAGAAGAATTTGGCACCTGCCCACACTTCCAAAAGCACCGAAAATTGGTTAAATTACCATGGTCTCGGTGTGCTTGACTGGCCAGCAAACTCACCTGACCTGAAGCCCATAGAGAATCTATGGGGTATTGTAAAGAGGAAAATGAGAAACAAGTATTCTAATTTGTTGAGATAGTGTATTGGTGGGTTTTTATTAAATATGACCCCAAATCATCACAATTAAAAGACCCAGACTTCAGAGCTCAGAACTTCAGTCGGTGTGCTGAATTTTTTTAATACATGAGTTTCACAATTTGAGTTGAATTACTGAAATAAATAAACGTTCTAATTTATTGAGAAGCACATGTATGTCATTATATTTACTTCCACGTTGCAAAATAAGGTGGATACTATAAAATGTAAAATATGTATTTTAAATGTATAACATATTTTTTATATAGGACAAAACAAATACAGTGCAGTACAAATTACAAACACTTACAATGTGTGCATCCGGTGTGCAGAATGATAGGCTTGAAGCAACACATTCTGCTCACCGGATGTGCACATTGTAAGTGCTTCATGTTAAAAAATGCAATGCCCAAAGGAAGAGAGATTGATGCTGTAACGATGAGTAAGAGAGGTTCGGATCCAATTGCAGTATTTATTTAAGGGTGCTTTCACATCTCTAGTTTGGTTAATTTGGTCCGAACCAAGGGCAAACAATTATACATTATAGCATTTTTCTGCTTTTTTGGTTCCTTTTCGAAACGAACCAAAATGCAGTCACATGACAACATCCACATCACTCGTTGGCCATGACCTATTTCCTAAACTGCTTTTCGATTGGTCAGAATTTACGTGCAGGAAAATTCCAACATAAAAGGAAAAGCCAGCAAACAACATAGAGACAACACAACTATGGAGAGACGACTGCGTGGGCTGGTTTTGTCCCTGGCTTTAATCTATTACATTGTTTGTATACACCACAATATGCAAACAATATATTTCTAGAATGAAGCGCAGATGTGCCTTGAAAACAATGTCCTAATGCACTGCAAACGGCACGCTCGTAACTTCAAGCGGAGGCGTACATTAATTCTTCTTAACTCTGACATGCTCATGGTCATCAGACCAAATTTCTATGAGGCTCCGCACCTCCTCCCTACTCCAAGATTGTCCACGAGCTGCCATGCTAAAGTGCAAACTGTCAACAAACACTTCCTCTTCCCATAATGCACAGCACAGCTGACTACGGCAGCTGGTTTAGAACAAAAATGATCAGTACTTTTTGCAGTTTGGTCTGTTCAAGGTCGGATCACGTTCTCACCACAAACGAACCACTCAAAAGTTCGTTTTAAAGCATACCGAGATCTGCGAGACGTAAATCGCTTGTTTGGTCCGCCTTTGGTGCGCACCCGAGTGCGAATGCTGCTTTCACACCTGCCCAAATGAACCGCACCAAAGGGGGAAACGAACTCTGGTGCGATTCAAACGAACTAAATGAGGCAGGTGTGAAAGCACCCTAAATTAAGTTAAATTAAATAAATGTATGCATTTAGCAGACGCTTTTATCCAAAGCGACTTACAGTGCATTCAGGCTATCAATTTTTACATATCATATCATATCATATCATGTATTCCCAGGGAATCGAACCCCCAACCTTGCACCTAATAAGGCAGTGCTCTACCAATTGAGCTACAGGAACACCTTAAGAGTGGTGAGACAGGCAGAAATCAGGAATGGTGTCAGGTATATCAGGGATTATCCAGAATCGTAAACAGAAACAAGCAGAAGTCAGGGCAGGCAGCAGAGAATCAAAGGCGGAATACACAATTCAAAATTAGACACGGGAAGAACAAACACAGGAAACTCGGAAATGGTAGACGGGGCTAAACAAGACTTTGCAGTGAGTTGGCGTGAGCGTGCTGCTTATATGGGTGTGGGTGTATTAGCTGCTGGTGTGTAATAAGATGCAGGTCTGTGTGTGCAATCAGTCCCAGGTATGAGGCAGGATGGGAATTGGCGTTCTGAATGAGTTATAGTCTTTTCTACACCTGTGTTTTGTTCTCACAGACATCCAGTAACAAGTAACAAAACAACATTAAATTCCGGCAAGAAGATAAAGTCCTTTTTACAAATTCATAGACATGTATTTACAAATCAAATATAATAATGGAAACACACAGAATGATCTTGGAGAGAGCTTTGCCGAATTGACTGTCGTAACGGAAAGCGACCAGTGTTTTAAAGGCTGAACCGATGACTAACAGCCACAGCAAAGGGTTTGTGTAAACTTTCATGTAAGGACTTAAATATTCCTAAGTAGCTCACATTAAGCTATATAATGGTTTCAGAAGTAACTCAGAATAATTTGTTAAAGAATAATCTTAAAAAAGAAATAATAAAATTGGATTTGGATCGAACTTCTCTGACCGATACTGGATCCAAGAAAAATGGCAGTATCGGAGCTGATACCGATGAATATCGGCTGGACGCATCCCTAATTGCAATCTCAAAACGAAAATAAGGCTTTTAAAGCGGAAGTTAAATTCACTAAACTAAAGCTGTGTTAGGCTATTTTGGTTACCCCATTACAATCACTTTACAGTCAGAGCTATCATAAAAATAGACTTAGTTGTAGATTTAAAATTCTACATATCACACTTATGGTGTTTCCAGTTTTTAAAGGCCCTAATATGAAGGATTTGTAATGAGTTATAGAGAAAGAGCAGATCATGGTACAAATATAGTCTATTTTAGATAATAAGTTCATCTCTTCTCTTTTACAGGAGGTGTGAATTGCCAGCCAGGTGGTAGCATAATTAGCATCACAAGAATAAATCAACAGACAGGTAGGATAAAATTCATCCACTGTTATATTGTTTTTAATTTCAGTTTATTTCTTCAATTAGGGCAGAACAGTTGGTTATTTAACAGAAGATGCCACCATGAAATGTGTTTTTTCTTTTTCTAATTCTAATTTACATCATTATCTTGTGTTATATTCTTAGTAAATCAGAAAGAAAAGAAGGTTGCACTGATGAATGTAGAGTTTAAATACTGAACACAACAGTTTTAATAATAAGTCTACATTATGTTAGTATCTAGACCAGTGTTTCTGAACGGGCTCAGAGAGGTTTGTTTAAGTCAGGTTTTCACTAAACATTCAAGGCAGAGCAAACAGAAACTTGTAACTACTTGCATAATTGGGGCTTGTGGTACTTAGAATTTTTTTTTCTAATATAAATATTACAATATGTTTTTACGAGAAGCAAATTGATACACTAAATTGTCTTAAAGAAATGTACCATAATTTATGCTTAAAACAATCAAACAAATCTGCCTACAGGGTAAGAAATCTAAACTTAAAATTTTCTTTCATGTTTAATTTTTTTTAAAACAATTTTTAATTACCGACTGGCAGGTTTATTTAGTAAAGAAATATTCTCACAAAATGAATACAGTCCTCTAAAGCAATTGATTTCAATCTTTATAAAAAAAAGGAAAGGAAACAAAAGTTTGCTTCAAAAGTAAATACATACACTCACATTTTTCTTTCAAGATAAATTTACTAGGAAAATTAATAAAAAGTTATCAAAGTCAGCTGTTATCTGTGGTCAAACTGGAAGCCTG
This sequence comes from Carassius auratus, assembly GCF_003368295.1. Lineage (NCBI taxonomy): Eukaryota > Metazoa > Chordata > Actinopteri > Cypriniformes > Cyprinidae > Carassius > Carassius auratus. The sequence continues at coordinate 27,073,620 of NC_039259.1, read as the reverse complement.
TTGTAAATTATGAGTTACAATTTTATCAGTTTCAACATTTGTTTAAAATCTGTGGTTTTCACTAAGTATTGAAGTTTTATTTCTTTGATTTCAATATGCTACATGATTTGATAATTATGTTGTCATGGTCTCTTGAGTTTGTCAGAACATTGATCCTGTAGATCCCAGAGAGAAATGTAGTAATGCCCTGTTTGACAAGAAAACATGCAAAGGTAAGCCTTTTTTATGATTCATAAATTGCTTTTTTTTCATTTTTGTTAGTAAAATGGTTTTCTGCTTAAAACTATTTTGTTCTTCCTGTACCGTGTATGTTTTCCATTAATTTATTCTTATAATAGCAGCATTTTCTTGAGCATAAATCAAATAAATATCTCCTCACCAGGAGGTGAAAGGTTTCCACCTCAAGGTGTACAGTTTCCTCGTGGAGGGAGCTCTGAATTGGAGGATGGTCTCAGCAACCTTGGTTGAAAGACCGGAAGCTATGAGTTGTGCCTCCTTAGAAGCCACACCTACAGCTTCCAAGCTTGTGGGGGCGTGCTCTCTGCCTTGGAGAGGAGATCTCTCCTGACGGGAACCTCTTAGGTCTGGGAGCCACAGACCGCAGGTAGGGTGGCCACTCATGACTGCGCCCCAACCGGTGAGGGATGCATCCGTCGCTATCGTTACGCAGTGACAAGGAGCTCCCAGCACCAGCCCCTGGGACCAAGGTCTCCTCCACATGTCTAAGGAAAGTAGGGCCTCAGCATGACCTTTAGCATGCAAAACGGGTTTCCCCTCGGGGAGGACACCTTGGTCTTGAGCCACCACTATAGGGGTCTCATGTACAGCAGGCCAAGAGTTTTCACGTTGGCCATCAGATCCAGCAGTCTGGAACTGTTTGACCATGAGTGACCGGCCTTATCTGACTCTCATGTCTACAATAAAGATCGACTCTATCTGAGCATCATGCCTGCATCATGGTCAAATCCCACACCACACCCAGATAAGTGGTTCTCTGTACTGAAGAAAGCACACTTTTCTTGCAGTTAAATCTTATCCGCAGCTGGGAAGTTGTGGCCTAGTGGTTAGAGAGTTTGAATCCTAACTCTGAGGTTGTGAGTCTCTGGCCGGCAATACCATGACTGAGGTGCCCTTGAGCAAGGCACCAATCCCCCAACTGCTCCCCAGATGCGGCAGCATAAATGGCTGCCCACTGCTCCGGGTGTGTGTTCACTGCTGTGTGTGTGTGTGTGCACTTTGGATGGGTTAAATGCAGAACGACATCTCAATGCCAAACCGCATTGAGTCTTTAAAGTGTGGGGTGAGAGTGTAAGACCAGAGGAAAAATCGGTATTGGTAGGCTTTTGCCCCATGAGCAAACCTCAGGAACTTCCAATGAGGAAGGATGGAGATGAGTGCATCTTTTAGATCGATTGTGACACACCAGTCCTCAGAATTGATCTGAGACGAACTTGCCTGTTTGCATGCTGAACTACAGTCCCCTGACTGAGTGGTTCAAAAGACACAGATCGAAGTCCAGGATGTAGGACCCGGACTCTGCTACGTGAGGAGGGAGCACCTCAATGGCAGTCATCCTCAGATAGTGTCTACTTCTGTTACATTACCAGAGCGTGCTCGGGGCCCACCAGAGTGGTTTCATCAGAGCAATTAGCTCTGTGCCCTGAAGCGGCACTCTGGAAACCTCTGTGGAGATTGTGAGCCTAGCACCACTACGTTTCCAGGTGGTAACTGAGAGACGCACTCGCCCTGGAACACCAGCAGGGTTTCCAGATTGATCTCCTGAGGCCACTGCCCTCGGAGGTCCTGAGCCACAGCATTAGGACTCTCAAAGCTGAAGTCATATTAAAAATGATGATCCTCAGACCCATGTCATCTGCTAGGAAGACTAGACCAGAGCCTGCTCGGGCAGGACCCAATGAAGCACAGGACCCTCCCACAGGACCCTCACACACTGCCTTGTGACCTCCTAAGGGAACCAGTCTCATGAGTTTGGCCTCTGGTGCGCCTAGAGCAGCTAGCTTGGAGCCCTGAAATGGCAGACTGGCATGGGACGACCGTAGTAGCTGCTCCAGAGACCTCCACAGACGTAGCGAGCCTTTTAGTACTGCTACGTTTCCAGGCAGTAACTGATCGGAGACCACTGTGCCCTTAAACACCACCAGGGATGGCAGATCTGTCGCCTGTGGGCAATGAGGAGAGATTGACACCATGTAATGCGGTGTACACCACTCTTTCCCAAAGGGAGCTGGCCCTCAAAAAGCAGCACATTTACGACAAAGACTATCCAGTGAGAATGATGCTCCACAGAACTGCCTTCCACTAGAAGCACCACTCTGACTCTAGATTCTGTGAAGTACAAGAAGTGACACTCCCAGCAGGAGGGGCTGGAACACGGTAGAGTTGTGACTGCTCCGCCCAGGAGCCTTGGTTGACCACCTCAACCTCCTCAGAGGAAGAGAGATAAACACGTGTTCCCACTTGAGAAATGATATCCCAAGAGCCCCTGTATATCTAACTTCTAGTCGGATAAATATTTCATTTATTCTTCAGAATTAAATGTAGTCAATCAACCAGACGAGTAAACACGGTCTGGTGTAGAAAAATTCACATCATTTTATTTTTCACTCAGTCACACAAACAACATCAATCAATGAAACCTGCAGCAAGCTCTCACTCAGATGGGTAATAGACCGCAGCGCGGGCTTCCAAGCCTAGAGAACAAGCGGGACCGCAACCATAAGATCACACGCACCAGCAAGACCAGAGTGCTTAAAGGGATAGTTCACCCAAAAATGAACATTATGTCATTAATAACTCATCCTCATGTCATTCCAAACCTGTAAGACCTCTGTTCATCTTCAGAACACATTTTAAGATATTTTAGATTCAGTCCGAGAGCTCTTTGTCCCTCCATTGAAAATGTATGTACGGTATACTGTCTATGGTTAGAAAGGTAATAAAAACATCTTCAATGTAGTCCATGTGACATCAGAGCATCAGTTAGAATTTTTTGAAGCATCGAAAATACATTTTGGTCCAAAAATAGCAACAACTAAGACTTTTGTCAGCATTGTGCACTCTTCCGTGTCTGTTGTGAACGAGTTCAAAACACAGCAGTTTAGTGATATCCGGTTCGCGAACGAATCACTTGATGTAACTGGATCTTCTTGAACAGGTACAGGTTTGGAACGACATGAGGGTGAGTCATTAATGACATAATTTTCATTTTTTGGTGTACTAACCTTTAACAGCTAGAAAAGTAGGGCTGTGAATCATTGGGTAGGCAGAAATTCGATTAGATTCAAGATTCATAGGTTTTTGACTTGATTCAAGAATGATTTTTGCAAATTTAGAATGATTCAACTCAATTTGATTCACAATTAAATTTGATTCGATTATAATGATTCGATTCTGCATTCTTTAAGTGCATTCACAGGATTATTTAAATGATTCCCTTTAATTATTTAAATGCTTAGTCAGGGGGCAAATTACACCAGCTTTTATGGTTAGAGAAATAATAATAATAATAATAATATATTTATTTTGTATAGCGCCTTTAAAAGTAGCTTTCTCAAAGCACTTTACATACAAGCATAACAGCAAATGAATAAACACAATGTAAGTACAAGAAAATAAATGCATAAAATCAAGTTCATGTAAAAGCAATCCTAAAATAAAATGTTTTAAGAAGAGAAGTCACTAATGAATTTGCTTCCCTGATGTGGGCCGGGAGAGAATTCCAGAGCTTAGGAGCATAGACAGAGAATGCTCGGTCACCCCACGTATGAAGCCGTGTCTTCGGAACAACCAATAGACCACTCTGAGAGGAGCGCAGATTGCGACGTGGTGTGTAGGGGATTAATAAGTCAGTCAAATACTCAGGTGCCAGATTGTGCAGAGATTTATAGGCCAACATAAGGATTTTAAAATCAATACGGTACCTAACAGGTAGCCAGTGCAGTGACTCCAAGACTGGAGTTATATGGTCCCTGGTCTTGACCCCAGATAGTACTCTAGCAGCTGAATTTTGAAGATATTGCAATTTATCCAGTGATGATTTAGATACCCCAGCTAGAAGACCATTGCAGTAGTCAATGCGCGAAAAGACAAAATAGTTAATCAACTTCTCAGCTACCGAAAAGGATAACATAGGATGTAGCCGGGCTATATTTCTGAGGTGATAAAACGATGTCTTAACTGTATTCTGGACAAAAGGCTAAATGACAGTGTGGCGTCAAATATGACACCCAAATTCTTTAATTTGGACTTAAACTCCAGTGCAACGCCATCAACAGACAGAGTAGGACACCCAACCTTTCGCAGTTGATGTGGAGATCCAAGGATGACTTCTGTTTTTGAGCCGTTTAGAGACAGAAAATTATTGGACATCCAAATCTTTATCTGAGCAATACAGTTAGAAAGATGCCCAACGTTCACTTGCTGACCCGGTCTAGTATGGATATAAATCTGTGTATCATCAGCATAAAAGTGATAGTTAAGGTAAGAAACATAGGTTAGAAAAAAACAACAACCAACCAACCAAAAACAAAAAAAAAACTTTTGTCCATTGTTAGATTCTAGTTTAATGATGCTATGGCATGACATGGCATACGTACAAATGTATGTAAGCCAAGATAAAAATAAATAAAAAAGAGCTTTAAAAGTATTATGCATAATCTAACATTTTGTCACACCAGGGGCGTAGTCATCATTTCAGAAGTGACAGAAATGTCAAATACAATCATTTTATATATGTAGCCTATGTATTATCATGATTATTATTAGTATTTTTTTACAAGGTATTCTATTCTTTTTTATATCTTTTAATTTGCTGTAAAAAATCAAATACACTGCTCGACAATAATCAATAATTTGTAATAAATTTTTTTTCCGTAAAAAAAAAACAATTTTATGATAGTTTTATAACAATCTGCACAGAATAAGGTAGAAAATATACTTTATAGTTTCTGTACTGTAATAAATAATTTCAATTAGCACTGCATCATTCATACATTTTATTTATTTATTTATTGTGGGACTTTTTATGTTTCATCAATTCATTCTGCTTTTTCAGTTTAGCTGCACGACTATGAGAGTGAGATCACTTCTCTTTATAGTAACTATTGTAACTATAGTAACTATTTAACTTTTCCTCTCCATGAGCAAATGATGGTTCTTAGAGAAAACGCACCCGTTGTCTGTTTGCTAAAGCAACGAATGCTACTTTCATGCATCTGATTATCAGATAACACTCGCGCTCTTATTTCAATTTCGTTGTTAATGCTGTGGTTATTTTAACAGTTTCTTTCGTACATTTGGTACATCAGCATTGTTAAAATGCTGATGTACGCGAAAGCAATCCTGTGACAGTATCGGGCGGAATTAGTGGAGTGCGCGAAGGAGCGATAAGAGGTGCCATTTATGAACACTTTTCAAGGTCTCCATTAATTTGTGACAACCCACACATCAATCTCCTCAGAGAAAGACAGGCAGAGTGTCATGCCCTCTCACTGGAGGGAAAGTACCGCAATGTGGGCTTCCGTACCCCCGAGAGCGGCGCAGGATCTGGTGGTTAAGGAAGAAGATAGGCACTCAATCCTCAAAAAGAGCATTCTGAGAGTGAAGCAAAGCAGTAACAAACGCACAATTGAGAGCTGATTCTGAGTGCTTCACTCTCAAGCAGACAACACACAAACTGCATGTGTCCCTACCTCTTTTTTTTTGAGGGCAGGGAAAACACACAGCCTGAACGCTGCCTGCTCTCCCCCAAAACCTCTCTTGACTGGAACTTTGACATATAATGGAGCTTATCAGTGGACAAACAACACTAAATAAGATTCACAAACAGATAGCGACTGACATGCACACAAAGCACTTGCTGAAAGACAGAAGGCTAAATGCCGGCTTTACTGCACATGCTTTTAAGCTTCCTGGTCACTGAAGTCACACGCCTATGACGTCTCCCCCATCAATTGGACTGATTTCACAGATGATTCAGGGCCGGTCAGGCTGAAGGGCATTCCCAAAGCATCATCCAATGCAGCTCAAGTTCCTAAAGAGGAACAGCATGGTTTTGTAGCATATAGTGTCACTTTAACAAAAAAAAGTCAAATATAAGAGTATTGCTGTTTATTTGAATTCTGGTACTGTCTCGTGATGTGCGATGTGACTCGCCTGTCATCTGATGGAAGCCTAACTTAGTGACCGGCTTTTGTACAAATAATTATTTCTTCAACATTTTTCACATATGTGTGTCCGTTTTGTGGGGAATGTGGCTTTATCTGTTTGATTACCATCTGTATTAAGGCCATCAGTGTAATTGCTGTATTTCTAGCAATCTTAGGATGTACTATAATTAGCATAGGCCCAAAGGTAATTCTTCTTCTTATTTTATTTATTTATTATTATTACTCAAATTATTCTCATTTTATTTTTCTAGTTCCCAAATAAATCACTTATACGATGTTGAAAATTATGTCAATTGTTTTATAATTGCAGTGGTTAGAACTGTTACCGGGCCTTAAAAGTTAGGGCCAACAGGACCCGAGCCCGACAAGCACATTTTGATTGACAGCTTTTTAAATGTCCGAACCCGTTTACCGCCCGAGATTATTCAAATGTAGGCGTAAACACAGCTCTTTTGCCGTGTGTCAAGAATGAGTAATTTATACATGTTTTAACATAATTTATTCGTACCTAACTTAGACTAGGCCACTTTGAAGTTGGAATAACGAAATAAAATAAGTCCTCTGTAACATCGTAACATCTCAGCATTCTAGACATAGGCTCATTTAGCCTATAAATAGACCAACACACCAATAAAAACAAGTCTTTTTTTAACAAATTAAATTAAGATGGGTATTTGGCAATAACGAAATTAAGATAAAGGCTCCGTCGGATTTGCTTCTCCACTAGCAGCTGACATTCAATAAAAGAATAATGCCAACATTAGCGTAAAAACTTTGTCCACATTATGCCTTTAAGACTCAGTGAATATTTAGTTATCATTTGAAAAACCTTTACTCATAGAGATTAGGCTTAGCCTAAATGTTTTTTTTGGAGGAAAATGATTGAATCCACTGTAGATGTCTTCAGCGTGCTCCTGCGCTCACTGATGGTGCGTCATTATTCACTCATTATTCTCATTATTAACATGGTCAAAACATGACCAGAGCGCAAGCCCGAGCCTGGCAGGAGCCCGTGTAAGATGATATAAATTAAGCCCAAACCTGAACGAACCCATCGGGTCCCATCAGTTTTGGGCAAAGATCTTCAGCTCTAGCAGTGGTATGTTTATTGACTAAAATAGTTTGTAGAACCCTTCAATACATTAGTTTTGGTAAATATTTACATGGTTGTGGGTGTAGACATAGTCTCAGAAAAATGGCTCCAGGAATCTTCATGGTATCTTCTTCAGATTTGAAATAGAAATTTTCAACCCATTACTTTTCTGGATTGCTTCCAGAAAAAGGACTGATTTCATGTATTTTTATATGAAAAAATAAAAACAAATCAGATGTCACCCATATTTACCATACACGATGCTACCATGGAAAGCCTGTCATTCATTCAGTGCTTATCATGGCAGAGATACTGTTGATGAGAACCAAGAACAACGCCATATGCTTAATTCGCAATGCTCAGATGAAATGCTATAGGAATACTATAAATTTGCAGAAGAATTTGATATCACGCATAAGGTGCCATGATTTCCGTCATCAATGAATGAATGGTAGATGGCATGGCGCACTGTTTTGTTTATTAACGTACACACATACTAAAGTGTGGACGACACTCGCAGAGTTTTCAGCTTCTGTCATCACACTATGATGATATTAATACACAAAAGTCATCTCCAGCTGCTCTGAGGTTCACTTCATAAGCATTTTACTGTTTCATTTGAGAAAACTATTGTCATATCACATACACAGCCAGGGGCATCATGCATTCATTATTTTTGAGGGGGCACATTGGGGGAGGGGTGGTGGGGTGGTTGGGGTTGTATTAGTCATGGTTGTCATGTGACACAGCAGCTACAATAGCACTCTATAACTGATATAGGCTTATGTTTTATTTATTTATTTTTCATTTTTCTTCAAAACAATTCCAAACATGCTTAATATATCAGGAAATATTTTGATTCTCAAATATGTGTAAGTAAACGCGTTTTGCACCTTTATAGATTGTTATTTGATCAATAAATGGTGATAGGCAAAGTAGTGTAATCTGTTAACATAAAAACCCGACTTTTTAGTGCCATATATGGGTGTCATGCCATAAAATATTTTTAATACGACTGGATTTGCATTTAATGTAACTTTTAATAACAATATTGTAAGTTACTTATTTTAACCCTTTCGTTTTACAGAAAGTAAACATTTATATTATCAAAGAACATTTTCATTCAGTCTAGCCAGAGTTCAGGCACTCTCAAAAAATCACATTAAAATCACTGAAGCACTTTACACTATGAAACAAATATCTTACATTTGTACGCACATCTGCACTTTTTGTTATTTCAGATGAGAGAATTCACTAAATAATTCAGTCAGCAAGCAAGTGAAGAAAACACTGCGTTTCAGTGATGACTCTTCTGCACATCTCTGATTGGTCATTGCATTCATAAGTGCAACAGAATCATTGCTGAATGGTTATCATGAAGCGTTGTACGAACAAATATATATACATAAAAATATTATTCAAAATTTTTTTGTCGTTTAGAAGCTACATTTAAAATCCACTTGGCTCAAAAATCTGAGGGGGCATGTGTATAAAATAATATATTACTATTTAGCGGTCTTATGATTTAATGCTGCTGCCGCTAATACATATTCATCTTTATTTTTAAAGGAATAAATCACATTTATTTTTTTATTTTTTTTATTTTAACATTTAACCTCTGTTGCGCAGCACTTTGTTTGCCAAAAATAAAGGGGTTTAATTTTGATTAGGATAAATTAAATTAACGTTTTATGCCTTCATCTGATTATCAGAAAAAAAGAAGAACATTTTATAGGGCCCTATTATTGTAAAAAAAATTACCCTATACAAAAAAAAGAATAGGTTTTAAATATAGGCCTGTGGTTCTTAATACTTTTTTTATTAATTCACCATTGGTAAACTGATGTTTACTCTTAATCCTTTTTGAAATATCAATAGCATTTGTATAAAAACTATATTTACTGAATGTAATAAATAAAATCGAGAATCAAATCGAATCGACGGCTTGAGAATCTAAAGCTTCAGGACATCTGAATCAATACTCATTGATGAATACATACATGATGCTGTTTTGTTTATAGTTGTTTAAGCAACTTATTAATTACAATTGTTTTATAAACATTATTTTAAATATTATGCATTTTTTTCACAGATTATCCTATGCTTTGAATACATTTGCATTAGTAATATTTTACTCAATGCACCCTCTGGTGGCTTCAGAAGAGAAGCCAAAAACTATTCTTCACCATAACTGAAATTATTCATTTTAAATTTAAATATAATTCAAATTTTGATAGTATTTAAGTTCGAAATTCGAAATTAGTTTTTCAGCTATTTTGTCAGCTTTAATACTCCGCTTTTAAAATTGTATGATTCCTCAATTTACCCATACAGGTACTTTAATAATGACAGCGTTTTAATAAGAGACATATTTCCTGACCTGCGTCCACATTTCACAGACAGCAGGACAGTGTTTGTGCAGCACTCTGTTTCAGCTCCCATGCTCACTGACCATTCCAAACTGTATATATCCGCACAGCAGCACAGGACTGCTTGAAGTTACAGACAATTTAGGAGAGAATAAGAAACATGAGTGAATGAGAAAAGGGTCTGTGCAGTTCTTAAAGTGACAGCAGACTAATATTCCTGCTGCTTTCTGTCTCTACAATGTTAATCAATAAAAATAGAAAATCACTTGCTAATCTTGACAAAATTTACTAGCTTTAATAAGGATACATGTATGAATGTTTCATTCATAAAGTAAAGAATGCAGTGTTTTTTCTTTTACATTTTGATTATTTTATTACTTTTCTGTATCATCTTTCTTGGTTGCTACTGTTAAGACCTACTGTACCTAAAAACATTATTTATTTATTTGTGTATTTGTTTTATTGTATTTGTCCTTTTTCTTTGTTAATTGCATCTATCTTCAAACTAATAATAACAAAAATGACTACAGTTTATCATGATCATAAATTGTTATTATGAAATAAAATTAATTAATATTAAAATCCATCGCTTGTATATTTCTCTCTGCTGAAGAGAATGAAAGAAACAAATACATTCTGAGTCAAAACGGGAATAGCAACTGGAAGTGTGTGTCCTGCGAGAAAAGAGCAATCTTCAATATAACTACAAATCTAAGAGACAATGATGGAATTTATATTCCCTCAAAAGCATCGTAAGTGTATGTTTCACTAGTGGTTATAATGTCTAAAATCAGTTACAGACTAGCATTTGATTCAGTTCATTTTATTACAGAGACGCCTTGAACAGTCTGAAGTCTAAGATAGAAGAGATGTTACAAAGCAATACAAGCAATGTGGCGATTGTCATGGAGGACGTTATTGGTCTTCTTCATATCCAAGACAAGAACACAGAAACCAAAGACATATGCTACTCTTCAAAAGAGGACGTGATAAACGTAAGAATTCAGAAGCATTAAAACATGATATGAATCCTCATTTATCCCGTTAATTACTGTTTCCACAGGTTTTTGATTGTCAAAGTGACCTGAAGGCTGGTTTTCCCTGGTTTGTGAAGATTTCCAGTGAAGCCTTTAATAAATCACGACGGGAAAACAATGGAACAGCTTTTGTTGGGATTCTACAATTTAAAAACATGAGAAATACGGTACTCACAAAATGTTTATATTCAACATTTGGACATTAAGGAAAGTTTACAGGAATGTTCACTGAAAATGTGTAATTTTGTTATTATGTTCCATGAAATAAATTTACACACAGCACTGTGACACAAATCTGTCATATGACAGTATGAACAACAGTTGAACAACAGTTGAACTTATCATATCCATACTGTTCAGACGCTTCTTTGGGATTGTTTTATCCTCTTTGTGACCCTTTGTGAAGTCACGTTCTAGTGAAAATATAACAGCAGACATTTTGGGTGAACTGTTGTTTGGACAAATGTTTCTTGATCTACTGTATTCACATATTTATAGTTGATTAATGATCACTCTGATCTTGCGTTCTAATTTAGAATGGAACTCAAAATTACAGTATTTTGAACAATGTGGTTTATGGAGTAACGATGGGGGCTAATATACACAACCTTACCAACTCTATTGACATGACCTTTGAACATAAGGATAAGGTAACGGTTTTGCTGCAAAAATTATTTTACAAATATTACACTGAGAAAGCAATGTAAAAAATAAACATGTTCTCACAGGTCAGTAATGAGTCCTGTGTTTCTTGGGATGGCAAAGGTACGTTCATTTATGACTGTATTGATCAGTTCCTATCAACAAACACAATTTTATATAATTTGTATTACAAATTTCATTCAACACTATCTTTTCTTTGAAGGAGAACTTAATTGGACGACGTTCGGCTGTGTGACAGAAACAATCGACAGCAACACCATAAAGTGTTCCTGTTCACATCTGACCTTCTTTGCAGTGCTGATGGTGAGAAACTTCTCAGAGAATAAGAACTTACACTTTCATAATTCATATTTAATAAAAAAAAATTAAAAATTAAAAAAAAAACAATTAAAACAATATCAGAGTATTTTAGGCCACGTATATATGTGGACACATATGCTAGTGAACACATAAAAGATGACAAAATATATATATGTTTTAATTTGCTAACAAGATCTGATTCTTGCTAACACAGAGCAACTGGTTTTAAATTCCTCCCAATGATGTGTTTTGTTGTATTTTCTCAGATCCCTCAGTCAGATGTAAGTAACGACCCAGTGCCGGATCTGGAATCACTGACTTTAATCACTTCTATCGGCTGCGGCATCTCCATGTTTTTTATGGCCATCGCTTTATTCATGCATTTCCTGCTACGGTAGAATATCTTAACTTCTACTTCATTTTATTTGCTTTAAAAAGTTACCAGGGTTACACAGTTTTTTATTATTATTATGTTTTAATAGGAAAGCCAAATCAAATCAGGCCACGAAGATCCTGATGAACATGTTTGTGGCTTTGTCTCTACTGAATGCCTCGTTTTTGTCAAACGAGAGCGTCGCTAACACAGGAGACAACGCTGCGTGTGTCTTCATAGCGCTGCTCCTGCATTACTCCATGCTGGCCTCATTCACCTGGTTCTTCATTCAAGCTCTTCATATGTACTTATGGCTCATCAGACAGAACGTCTCCATCACAAACTACATGAGGAAGATCACCGTGTTGGGCTGGGGTCAGTTACAGCAACAAAACATCTCTCTCTCTCTCTCTCTCTCTCTCTCTCTCTCTCTATATATATATATATATATATATATATATATATATATATATATATATATGTATAAACCTTTTCCAACCATCAGGTTCCACTAAAAAGAAAATATATTGCACATGAGTAGAAAATATATTAAACTACTGTCATGATAATTTTATGGTGTTTTGTCCTTTTCTTGAGCTGTTCCTTTAAGAGCATCTGAACACTTATTTTAGTATCATTAAGATACTAATAGTTTTCATTGATATTTTGAATCAGTTTAATTTGTTTTCATTTTAATTTTAATTTTAAAGTTTAAGTATTTTTGAGGAAGTTTTGTCATTTCGTTTTTTGGTAAATATGTCTGTATATTTTTTTAGGCCTGGTAAGCGATTACATTTTTTTATCTAATTAATTCCACATCAAATTTGGAGAAATTACTCTGAAAAGATAATTTAAATTCATCATTGTGCAAAGTCAAGTCAAGTCAAGTCACATTTATTTATATAGCGCTTTAAACAAAATACATTGCGTCAAAGCAACTGAACAACATTCATTAGGAAAACAGTGTGTCAATAATGCAAAATGACAATTGTAATGATATAACTCCATGATCACGGGATGAAGGAGGTGGGATCCTTCCATCTTCTCCGTGGGACTCGAGACCGGTGGGTCAAGCAGGTGTCGCTCATCTCCAATCACTCCACCGGCCTCGTCCGTCGTTCCCACGGCCCTCGGCCCTGCCCCACTTGTCACATACCCCCATCGCCCCTCGCTGACCGGGGGGTACCCTCGAGACTGCGCTCTACTCCCCCCTCCCCCCCTGCGGGAACCTGGGGGTAGGACAGACGAGGCGAGGGAAAAGGAGATGGAGGGAGGAGCGACAGAGACGAGAGAGGGGAGACAGGAGAAAAAAAAAACAAATTCCGGTTCCCAGACGCACTGCTGCTCGGCCCTCCACCAGCTGGGTGATCTCCTCCGCGGTGCCTGACGGTGGCACTGGACAGCCCTCGGCGGACGGCACGACACTCCTCCGCCGCCCAGTGGACGGCGACGGCTCCTCCGGTTTTGGGCAGCCGGCAGGAGTCCCCTGTTCCTTGTTCCTCCGGATTCCTTCACGGAGGCAGCAGGCTCCGGCCCCCTGGCGAACGGTGCTAACTCCTCCGCTCCCTCACAGACGGTAGCCACGCCTCCACATCGCGGGCGGCTGGCAGCAAGCTCGCCCATCCCCGGCAACTAACTCCAGCCCTCCGCCTCGAGCGTCCATGGCGGCACACTTCCGCGCCAGCTCGATGGCACCGCGGATTCACCACAGCGGCAAGGGATCTTCAACAGCGTGTCCCTCCTTCTCCCAGGCTTCGGCACCACTGTAATACTATAACCTTCGAAATCATCGGGAAGAAGGAGGCGGGAACCAGTGGACAATACAATGAAACTTTAATAATTCAAAATAAAAACCCTCTCTCGTCCTTCACTCTTGTCGCTCCAGTTTTATATCCTTCCATCTCCTCTGTGGGACTCGAGACCGGTGGGTCGAACAGGTGTCGCTCATCTCCAATCACTCCACCAGCCTTGCTCCTCGTTGCCACGGCCCTCTGCCCCGCCCCACTCGTCACAACAATTAAAAGCAGTTCAACATTGAATTCAGTGATGTCATCTCTGTTCAGTTTAAATTGTGTCTGTGTATTAATTTGCAATCAAGTCAATGATATCGCTGTAGATGAAGTGACCCCAACTAAGCAAGCCAGAGGCGACAGCGGCAAGGAACCGAAACTCCATCGGTGACAGAATGGAGAAAAAAACCTTGGGAAAAACCAGGCTCAGTTGGGGGGCCAGTTCTCCTCTGACCAGACAAAACCAGTAGTTCAATTACAGGCTGCAGCAAAGTCAGATTGTGCAGAAGAATCATCTGTTTCCTTTGGTTTTGTCCTTGTGGTGATCTGAGACAAGGTCTTTACAGGGGATCTGTATCTGGGGTTTTAGTTGTCCTGGTCTCCACTGTCTTTCAGGGATATAGAGGTCCTTTCTAGGTGCTGATCCACCATCTGATCTGGACACAGACTGGATCTGGTGGCTACGGTGACCTCGGAATAAGAGAGAAACAGGCTTATTTTTTGCGTAGATGCCACTCTTCTAATGATGTAGCAAGTACATCAGGTGTTATGGGAAGTGTTCCCGGTTCTGGTTTACCTAATTAATGCAGCCTAAAAATCCTTTAATGGATTTGGATATTAAAAGCATATTAGTTAATCTAGAAAGGTTAAAGCATATTTTTAATCTAGATTTAAACTGCAAGAGTGTGTCTGCCTCCCGAACAATGTTAGGTACTGTAGGTTATCCAGAGTTTAGGCACGAAATAGGAAAAGGATCTGCCTCCCGCAATTGATTTTGATATTCTAGGTATTATCAAATTGCCTGAGTTATGAGAACATAGCGGACGTAGAGGAGTGTAATGTAAAAGGAGCTCATTCAAATACTGAGGTGCTAAACCATTCAGGGCTTTATAAGGAATAAGCAATATTTTAAAATCTATACGATGTTTGATAGGGAGCCAGTGCAGTGTTGACAGGACCGGGCTAATATGGTCATACTTCCTGGTTCTAGTAAGAACTCTTGCTGCTGCATTTTGGACTAGCTGTAGTTTGTTTACCAAGCGTGCAGAACAAACACCCAATAAAGCATTACAATAATTTAACCTTGAGGTCATAAATGCATGGATTAACATTTCTGCATTTGACATTGAGAGCATAGGCCGTAATTTAGATATATTTTTGAGATGGAAAAATGCAGTTTTACAAATGCCAGAAACGTGGCTTTCTAAGGAAAGATTGCGATCAAATAGTACACCTAGGTTCCTAACTGATGACGAAGAATTGAACGAACAGCCTACAGTGTTCTAGGTTATTACATGCAGAAATTTTAGGTCCTATAATTAAAACCTCTGTTTTTTTTTTTTTTCATAATTTAGCCGTAATAAATTACTCGTCATCAAGTTTTTTATATCGACTATACATTTCATTAGTTTTTTCAAATATAGAACTGAGTATGAAATGTAGAAATATAGAGCTGAGTGTCATCAGCATAACAGTGAAAGCTAACACCATGTTTCCTGATGATATCTCCCAAGGGTAACATATAAAGCGTGAAGAGTAGTGGCCCTAGTACTGAACCTTGAGGTACTCCATATTGCACTTGTGATCGATATGATACCTCTTCATTCACTGCTACAAATTAATGGCGGTCATATAAGTACGATTTAAACCATGCTAATGCACTTCCACTGATGCCAACAAAATGTTCAATTCAATGCAAAAGAGTGTTGTGGTCAATTGTGTCAAACGCAGCACTAAGATCCAATAAAACTAATAGAGAGATACACCCACGATCAGATGATAAGAGCAGATCATTTGTAACTCTAAGGAGAGCAGTCTCAGTACTATGATACGGTCTAAATCCTGACTAGAAATACTCACATATACCATTTTTCTCTAAGAAGGAATATAATTGTGAGGATTCTACCTTTTCTAGTATCTTGGGCAGAAAAGGGAGATTCGAGATCGGTCTATAACTAGTTCTTTGGGGTAAAGTTGTGTTTTTTTGATGAGAGGCTTAATAACAGCCAGATTGAAGGTTTTGGGTACATATCTTTTATGACAATGAGGAATTGATAATAGTCAGAAGAGGACCTATGACTTCTGGAAGCACCTCTTTTAGGAGCTTAGATGGAATATGGTCTAACATACATGTTGTTGGTTTAGATGATTTAACAAGTTTATACAATTCTTCCTCTCCTATAGTAGAGAATGAGTGGAACTGTTCCTCAGGGGGTCTATAGTGCACTGTCTGATGCGAAACTGTAGCTGACGGCTGAATGGTTGCAATTTGATCTCTAATAGTATGGATTTTAGAAGGTAGTCATTACTGCTGTGATGTTGGGCAATGTCAACACCTGTTGAGGCTTTATTTTTCATTAATTAAGCCACTGAACTATACTATGAACTATAACTATAACTTATTATTATTACCATGAAAATATGACTATTTCTTTAATGAAATGATACTCTTAATAATAAACTAAAACTGCTAGTAGGTGGTGGTAAATGTCTTAATGATTAAGTCATCGAGTCATTTATTCATTCGTTTGATTCGTTCAAATGGCTGATTCATTCAGGAGTGAAGTAAATGGTTCTTTATGAATGTTTCATTGAATCATTTGGCTTGTTCGACTTGAAGCGGGTCATCACCATCAGACTGATCGTTGTGTGACATCAAAGTACCGCAAGAGCTTAGAGAGCAGACAACTCCTCATGCTTTTGAATTGTTCTCGCGGTACTTTGATATCATACACCGATCAGTGATGACTTCTTATCCATCGTGACTGTGGCCAATGGTTCAACGCACCAAATGATTCACCAAATTCGTTTGAAACATGGATTAAGAAATGAAATGCCGCTGTGGGTTGCTCAGAGATGAATAGTTGTGCTTTGTCTTTATATTTTGGTTGGCAAAATTGAGCAAAACAGACAACATTGTGTCTAAAATAACACAGTATTAACTTATTAAATAACTGTTCTATAAGATGAGTATCACATTTGCACTCATGTGATACAGTCTACAGCTCATGTGATATTTCTTAACTATGTGATGTAAATATCAAACAGGGGCATTTTGCCCCATATCTTGAATTTTAGGGATATTCTCTAGGCTCCATCACGCAGTAGGCTAAGTTGTTGCCCTGTCTAATATTACTCATCAATCGATTGTATGAAATGGCAGATGATCCACATAGGTCTGGGGAGGGTCAAGTGTGTTAAATGCGTTAATAATTTTAACGCATTATTTTTCTCCATAATTAATAAATCTAATTAACCCGCTAAATTACCAGCCCTAGTTTTTTTAGTAACAAAAAAATTCTAATATACTCAATATACTCAACTATACTCAGTTTTTTAACTATAATACACCTTGTCTCTGTGTGTTTTCAGTGTTTCCCACTCCAATAGTCATAGCTATTGCTTCTGTAGGAGAATATAAAACAGTGATCATAAAATCAACATCTGGAAAAATTTCACGAATGTAAGTTTTGTAAAAGATTTTATGTAAATGTATATTTATGCAGTAAATGTATATAATTTTCTTCCTAATTAAATTTCATTTTCTTCTAATTACAGGTGCTGGATTACAAATCCCGTCATTCTCTACATAGTGAACATCGGCTACTATGCTTTAGTTTTCATCTTCACGACAGGAATCTTCATCACTATATTAACTAGAGTTGTTCAGGCCAGACGCCTAAGAGCAATTGACGGCAAGAGAAAGACGTTCAGAAAGCAGCTGATGATGGTGTTGAGTTTGTTCCTGCTCTTCGGTCTGACGTGGTCTGTGGCGTTCTTCAGTTATGGGCCGATGCGCATTCCCTCATATTACATTTTCACTGTGCTGAACTCGTTTCAGGGTGAGAAACTATTACATGGAGTACATTTGGTTTAGTAGAACATGTTTCCTACAGACTTCAGCAAATAGTTTCAATTAAATATCTGAATGAAATCATTTAAATTTATGTTTTGTTATTGTTGATTGTTTGATTTCAGGGTTTTTCCTCTTCTTGTATTACTACTACATTCACAATGACGTTGAGGGTCGTTTCTCTGATGATCCAAGAAGCTCCGGCTCCACCACAACAATGGTTCCACCCAACATGAATGGTCTGGAAAATGTTTATAATTATCCTAATTAAAACAGAACACCACCTATTAGTTTCTTAGACAGCTGATAAGTAAACAGCAGACTTCCAGAATACTAGTTGTCCTGTGTGTTTAATAATATTCTGTATGGTGATGGGAATATCATTTATAATGGGATCATAAATGGGATTGTTAGCTTTTAAGACATTTTAAACAAAGTTAATTTAACATGTACATGAGCATTGTAACTGGAAGCAACAAGTCTCATATTTTTTGTATTTGTGACTTTAGAGTAACTGTAATTGTAGTCATGAAATATAGATTGTTTGACTCATAATAAACATTATTTCATTTATTATTAGATGTTGATGTATTAGGAGTAAAGATGTCAAATAAAAGGTTTTGGTTCAAATAATTCTAATGCAGTTTCCATCTATAGTTTATTTTAGGTATATATTTCTGTGTGGTAAATAAAACTGAAAATCATTCAATAATATTAATAACCGTGGTATTTTTTTATATTACAGTGCATTAAGATGATAATATTAACTATTTTCTCCATCCATTTATGTATTATTATTATTATTATTATTATTATTATTATTATTGTCATTCTACATGTGAGTATATCAGTGTTAGGCTACTATATTTGTTTCATTAGCAGCACAAAGGTTGTGTGTTCGATTCCCAGGGGGATTTTTTTTTTTTTAGCCTGAATGCACTGTAACTTGCTTTGAATAAATGCATAAGTGTAAATGTAAAAATGCATTGATTGTAGACTGACAGATTTGTGTGCCAGCAGAGGGCGCTGTTAGGGTCTCAGATTGCAGTGTGTAACTCATGAATGAGCTGGAAATGAGGGTGAGATAGCAGACCAAAATACTGTAGTTGCTATTACAACCAGCTAATGACTCAATACTTAGTTCTGGTTCACAGTGACTAATAAACCTCCCCAATCCAGCTGAACGAGTTGCTTTCAGATTGACTGGCTTTAATGTTGTGGATGTGTTTTAATGGTCACTGAGGAATGCAAATCATAATGCTTCCAGTCAAACTCACACTGCTGATAAGGACGGCATTCAACTTTTGATCAAAAGTGACATTACAGACATTTATAATGTTGCAAATGATTTCTATTTCAAATAAATTCCGTTTAAAATTTAACTAATGAGCAAATGCATTATAAAACCATATCCAAACTCTGTGTTTGCCTAACCCTAAAACGCAATTATTTATATTTTAGAGCTTTCCGGACATATTTGGCAGAAAACTGCATTCTTTCTTAATTCCTCTAGGTTTTTTGTTTAAATTGAGCTTTCCATCATAAGAATAAATTACATTTTTAAATATAATTAAATAGCAATCAGTTGTTTGAAATTGTAAAAATTATTCACTATTTTTAATGTATTTGTGGTCCAATAAGTGCAGACTTGGTGAGCAGGGGAGCCTTCTTTCAAAATCATAAACCGAGTCAAAGAACTATCTAGAGAACTCAAGACTAGAGGTTGCAGGACTATTTTAATTATGTAACAAACAATGCATTGCATGCACAGTTAGCCATACTGGCAAAAACCACTGATGAGTCTTTGTAAAGCACCAAGACTTAGAGCGTATGTTTCGTGCAATTTTCAAAACCTAGTACTTATGAGTAAAAAACCACAGCGTCTGGTCAGAGATGTTTGTTTGTTCAGATGCTTAATGCTCATCTGCCTGGACAAGATATAGCAGAACTCTCCCTGTGTGGCTTGACTTCTTCTCCTCTAAATCATCTCGCTGGAGACAGGGAATACCAGGAAAAGGACTGCGGTCGGTGAGACTCGCAGAAATGTTTACATGGATCAGCTTTTCAGTCTGATGTGGCAGGACTGGAATCGTATCAGGAAATAGTTGGGAAAATCGCTGTCCGTGGCATGTCTATTGAGCAACATGAGTTTGCTCTAAATTAAGGAAATGTAAATATTAAAGCAAATACATCATAAAACCATCATCCAAAACGTGTTTCTGCACTAAGTCACAACTGTAAGGCTATAATAGGCCTATTTTTAGTAATTATTTATGTAGTATCAGTAGCTGTATTATAAAGTTGTCGACGGAATATGTCAACAAGTTTAGCAAACCGATCCAAGTTCAGGTAAAAACCATAGTTCATGAGCTCACTACTTACTAAGCAGTGCTCAGAGGTGGGTAGTAACGAGTTACATTTACTTCGTTACATTTACTTGAGTAATTTTTTGGGGTAACTAATACTTTTCGGAGTATATTTAAAGATGGGTACTTTATACTCTTACTTGAGTACATTTTTTGGGAAAAATCTGTACTTTTACTTCGTTACTATGGGCGATGCCCCTCTCGTTACTTTATCTTAATGCAATAAATTATAAATGCTTCAGTTTATTCCTAAAGCGCCGTCCACTTTTCTCTGGGCAATGAGCGATGCCCATTCGCGAATGATTCATTCTTTTGAGTCAATTCTGTTCAAAGGCTTGATCAAACCAATTGGCAAACGAGTGAATTGGTTCATGAATCAGTTTGATTGAGTCGTTCAGTTCCCTGCCGCACGAGCTGAGCTCTGAAGCGGTTCACTCAAGAGTTGTAACGTTTAAGATCATCAGCAGCGTTGAAAACGGGGCTATGGAACTTCACTGAATTGAAAGCAAATGTGCAAAGGCTATTATTTGCTTGCGATGGAGATCCTTATTAGATGAACGCGTGTGCTGTCTACTTTTTAACAGGTAATAACTTGGGCTACATTCAATTACAGTACACGATACCACTGTGACATTAGTTTGTTGTACGTGTGTGGCTTATAACAGAGGGGAGTTGAGTTGAATGCAGCTTCCAAAAGACAAAAAATAGCCGATTAAGATTTGATTAATTTTAATACAATCACACCAGTGCGAGTACGTTCAGCAAGTCGTATCATCAGCTGCTAAATTCAGATCTGTGATCGCTTGCTGGCGCTGAGCCAGAGACAGACGCGTTTTTACAGCACTGCGCATTAACCAATCACACAAGATTCTGTTGAGCTTTTGAATGCAATGGCCAATCAGAGGTGTTCCGATGATTAATCGCTAAAATGCAGGTTCTTCCTTCACTCCTCACTGACTGAATACCTCTTTCTGGCGAATTCTCTCGTCAGAAACAACAAAGTGCAAATGTGTGTACGAATCTATAACAGTAAGTGATTTTAATGGGAGTTTCTGAGAGTGATTGAAATCTAGACTGTCAGTGAAAATGTTCTTTAATAATGTAAATGTTATTTGCTCTCTTTCTGAACAATAAAAGATTAGTAGCAATATTTATTTCACATTAACTTTCAATGTTAAATTCACATTTAATATAAAGTCAGCCATATTAAAAATATTTTATGGCATGACACCTATATCTGTTACTTAAGTAAACAGACAGGGTTTTATAATAAATTACATAAATTTGAGTAAAAAGGCTGATGGAATATATACATTTATACACACATACATACATTACATACATTTTATCTATATATCTAAATAAAAATAGGCTCAGTATATATGACCCAAAGTAACTAGTAACTAACTACTTGAGTAGATTTTTTATCCGATACTCTTTTACTCTTACTCAAGTAACTATTCAAGACTAGTACTTATATAGTAAATATTTCTAGAATTACTTTTACTTTTACTTGAGTAAAGTTTTTGGGTACTCTACCCACCTCTGGCAGTGCTTAGAAAGCACCCATAACTATTATAAGCAGTGCAAGATGTCCTAGTATCTTGGATTCAAAACAAATTAACCTCTAACCGTGAAGAGTTAAAAAGAATGAAACAAAAACACCAACAATAAAACACAAATCAACATAGTTTGTGTAGAATAACATTTGACCAGTACACAAATCAGTGCTCATGTTTATAATGATACCAATCTCTAAACTAGCTACCACTTTGGTCAACATACCTATAACTAGCATAGGTAGGTCCAAAGAAACAGTTTCCTTTCGATACTTCACTCATACTGCGTATGGGGGAAAAGTTAATTTTTCCTCAATGCCGAACTTTTTTTTTCAATAGCACAGTCCAACTGCACTTCCATTGGCTTAAACTGTTAAACCTTTTAAACCAATGCTGGCGCTGTGTAGCTATGCACCAAAGCCCGTCAATAGGTGGAACGTATGGCTATATAAGCTGGTTTGCTGAACCCCTTTGCCTGGAACAAGCTCTCGCCATTGAAGCTGAGATCACCTGCAGCTCGACGTTCTCGCAGATTGCCGCTCTCTAGCACTGTTCTCGAGCTGCCCGCTTCCCGCTTCCAGCCACTTCTCAGTGGATCACCTCCCGCCATCCGGCACCTCTGTAAGAGTATTTTCCAGCGGTTTTTACCGGTCTAAAAGAGAATTTCAGACACTGTTCTCATGGCAGTGGCATTAGAGCAAATGCCACGCCACAGCTGTGTCATATGCAGAACCCCTCTGCATGATGATGACGGCCACGGTGAGTGCATCTTTTGCCTGGGAAAACCCCACACTGGTTTGCACTCACAGAGAATTCATGCTCTTATTGTGCCACCCGACACTATCCAACCTCTTGTCACGTGGGCTAACGCCTGACAGGCCATCTCCAGTGTCCAAGTGGGTTTTGTGGATAATAAAACATGGCTACACAATGCAGTTCAACCAAATACACTTGTGTTTCCGGGGGGTGATCAGTAGTAACTTTTTGTTGAACCGGGCGATGCTCAGGTACTCCTCGCTGAAGTGATGACTATGCTAAGGAAGGGAGCCATAGAAATGGTTCCCTCCTCAGAAAGCGAATTGGGGTTTTATAGTCGTTATTTCCTCATCTCCAAGAAAGATGGTATTCTCAGAACCATCTTAGACCTCAGACTCCTGAACCTCTCCCTCATGGGACGGAGGTTCAGGATGTTAACATTGAAACAGATCCTCACACAGATTTGCCCGAGGACTGGTTCTTCTCACTGGATCTGAAAGATGCTAACTTACACATTCAGATAGCCCCCCATCACAGACGAAACTTGAGGTCTACGTTCGAGGGCATGGCTTACCAATATACAGTCCCTTCATGAAGTGCATGAATGAGGCACTTTCCCCTCTGAGGCAGATGGGAATCTGTGTTCTAAATTATCTAACTGGCTCATTCTGATCCAGTTGCGGACTGAGTTAGACCATCACAGATCTGTGATCCTCAGCCACTTAGAGTACCTCTGCCACCAGTCTATAAGACGCCTCTAAACCCAAAAGTGGTCGGTCTTAGTTGACTGGTGCTCAGCGCAAAACGAAGACCCTGTTGAGTGTCATGTATCTCCTATACTCTCATTTCTCCAGGAGCGTCTGGACAAGGGTCGCACCCCTTCCGTTCTCAAGGTGTATGTAGCAGCCATTGCAGAATTACATGCTGGGTTGAAACAGCCTCATTGTACGTTTCCTAAGAGGTTGAATCCAACGTACTCTCACTGTTCCCACTTACGACCTTTCCACGATCCTCGAAGCACTCAAAGTGCCTCCCTTTGAGCTGTTGCAGACTGCTGACCTTCAGCCCCTAATGCTCAAAACCCCTCTGCTACTTGCGCTAACATTGGTCAAACATGTTGGCGATCTGCAGGCCCTCTCGGTGAGCCCTACATGCCTTGAGTTTGGTCCCAATTTGCTTGTTAAGTCTGACATCATGTAGCACCGCTTCTGGGTACAAACGCTCTATCAGATACCACAAGAAAACAACGAAAGATGTTCATATACACTCACAATGTGATTTTAATACTACTGAAAAGTTATAATCCTAACCTTTAACTGAATACCAAAGTACCAGAAAGACAGACAATGAAAATAATTGTTTTAATAAATAAATATAAAAATAATTTGTGTTTGGGACGCTGTGAGCATGGAGACGGTAGTGTACACCATACATAGTGAGAGCTGGAATTACTCATTTATGTTGAGTGGTCACAACCGCTCCGGCAATCTGACCAGCTTTTTGTCTGCTTTGGTGGCCACACTAAGGTGTATTCAGTCTCAAAGCAGCGCCTCTCATGTTGGATAATCTGACACTATTGCCCTGTGTTAGTCCTCTACAGGCCTTGATTGCCCCATAGGAGTGAGAGCCCACTCCACTAGAGTGATGGCCTCTTCATGGGCCTGGTCTAGTGGTGTCTCCATCAAGGACATCTGTGAGTCGGCCGGCTGGTCCTCGCCGTCCACATTTGTCAGATTCTATAACCTGGACATCCCGACCTTGCATGCTCGGGTCCTCTCGATATGATACGATGGCCTCTGTCAAACTCCGTCATCAAGGAACTCCATCTCAGGGAACTGAGGTTACGTTCATAGCCAAGTATGTTTCCACAATTTCACCTTATCAGATATGAACATCAGTGTCTAATATGTCAGCTGCTAAACACTCGTGAAGTTATATATAAAGCAATTAATTTAACAAGTCAAAATAACGTTGGAATAAGCAGCTTACCTTCTCATCAGACATATTTCTTCAATATCTGTCGTTTAATTTTTGTTAGTGAAATTCACACTGAAAAAAAAACAGCCAACTCTCATTGTAATCACAGTGGCACTGTGCTCGCAATAAAAAAAAAAAACTGATTAATCTGCATAGAAAAGCGGAGGCGAAGCACAACTCACGTAACTACCAAAACAATCTTCCTCCGCGAGTCACTTGTAGAGTTGTGTGCTTTAACTGGTGAAAAATTAGCATCACTTTCAGTAAATATTAAAATGCATTACAATTGAAACTGTTTATACAAGCACTTTGCCTTTCTATTCCATGTAGATTTATGATCATTAGAATAAAATAGGCTGTGACATTCAATTTAAACAGCTCAAATAACACGTTTTATACACAAGATAATGAAAATAACCACTTTAACAACAATATGAGCTTCACAACATGACATTTAAACCCCCATGAAACTGAACTGTTCGTGCTACAGTGTACATAATATTTGATGATCCCAGCATCATAGATCTGTATTTCCATTAAATAAACTTTGTCTCAAACCCATTGGCTTTTGTTGTAATCAAAAAGCCTTAGACTGTGCATTGGATTTGAGGTTTCGCCGATTTGGCAGGGAGTCGCACTTTGCATGAAATGGTGATTTGCTCCAAAATGTACATAGCAGAGAACTTTGTGATTAAATGATAGTTGCCAGGATGGACTGGTGTTTTCCTGATGGTCCTGATATGCCACACAACCTCAAACATGAATCTGCGGTCTGGAGGACATCCAAACAACATCTCAAAGCTGCCAGACACTTCCAGATTTCTACAGATGATCATTAGAAGAGTCAGTTTAGGCCTCAGCATCAATACTTCTACTTAGTTCCTCCCAAACACTGGAAACATTATTTCATTTTTAGAATACCTCATTTAATTGCCATAATTTGAATGTCATACAAGCTCCTATTATATTGCAGGCTTTTTTGGTGGAAATAAATACGACTTTTTAGAGATACTGCACACTATTGTTAAAAAAAGGAATTAATTTAGCAATGACACATTAAATTCATCAAAGTGCCAGTACAAATGTGTTTTAATTTTTTATTTTAATTATTTTATTAATTTATAATGTAACAAAATATTTCTGTTTTAAATAAATGATGTTCTTTTGAACTTTCTGGATCTGTGACTCCTGAAAAATAAAATGCTTTGTGGTTTCTACAAAAATATAAAGAAGCATAACTTTCAACATTGATATATTATTCTGATAATAATCAAAAATGTTTCCTGAGCAATAAATCAGCATATTAAAATTATTTCTGAAGATCATGTGACACTGAAGACTGGAGGATTGATGCTGAAAATACAGCGGAGCATCACAGAAATAAATTACACTTTAACACAGATTCACACAGAAAACAGATATTTTAAATTGTAATAATATTTCACTAATTTTGGCATTTTGATCAAATATACGCAGCCCCTGTGAGCAGAAAATACTTCTTTCAGAATCATAAAAAAATAATAATCATTAATTATTTAAAAAAATTGACCAGTAGCATATGTTTGTAGGAACTTAACAAATGAAACTTAAAGTTGCACATTTTCATTTAAATCTAATTAGTAATATTTTGGTGCATAACACAGATTTGCAACAGAAAAAAAATGCAAAATATAAATAAACATGACGACACACTCAACTTTTCATCACATGAATCTGTAGTAAATCACCACTTATTAGTTAAATACAAGAATAGTTTAGTTAAAAGTGAAATCTATGGTATCTCTGTTAAACACATGGAGTAACACGGTGAGTTGTGCTGCTTTTCGTCGCTCACACACACACACTCCTCCTCATGCGTCCTTGAGATGATTTATTCCCCTGTAACTTGTGAAACTCTTTGTAGTGTCTGGTTTTTCTGCAGAGGTCTGTGTTCAGGGCAATGCTTGCGTGACTGCAGATCCTGACACACGTCTGTGTGTGTGTGTGTGTGTGTGTTGTGTGTGTGTGTGTGTATACGTGCGTGTGTGTGTGTGTGTGAATAAATGTCACACAGGGGCATCTGGGAAGCCATCAATCATTTTTATATCACCCTAATGACGTGGAGCTCGTAACGTGGGTCGTTTAAATGAAAGACTGATTTGAGAGGCACTTTATTGCTCTTGACTGAACGCAGCACAGAGATTAAGAGACGTTCACACACTACACGTTCTGTGCTTTACTTGATTTGATTTGTTGGTCTATGTGCATGTGTGTCAAGCGGATTTAAGATTTATGCCTTAGGGTTGCACAGTTTTAACATTAGCAAACCAATAAATGTAAACCCTGAACACAAAATGACCCAAAGAACTAAGAATGGTTATTTTATGTTCACAATTATAGTTGTTTTTATGTGAACGGCTCCTTACACTGCAGTGAACACCAGCAGTGCTTCAGGGTCAAAGGTCATAGCTGAAGTAACTGAAGTAACTGTGTCTGCTCTGTGAGCTAATCTAAGACAGAAGACGTGATGCTCCTCAAATCATCTCGTCTGTTTCATGTCTGTGATCTCCTGCTGCAGCTCTTCTCACGACTGACGCTTTAACTCTCAACACAACATGCATGACCGGACGGGCTTTTCTTGTGTTCATTTCAGCTGTTAATTATATAATAGTTATACATATTAATAAATAATGTACATTTTTATGATTTACTTACGTTTTAATTTAATTTAATTTAAATTTATTTGAATGCTTTATACAGTCAATATTTTATTATATTATTATTTTTTTTATTTTATGTTTTTTGAATTTCTGATTAATTTATTTAAAATAATAAATTGTAATATGTGCTTTTACAAATATTTTTACATTTTTTGTGATTTATATTTTATTTCAAATATTTACTTAAATGTTTTATCATCTTTTTTATTTTTAATTTTTAATTTTATTATTTGTTTAAAATATATATATATATATAGAGAGAGAGAGAGAGATTTTTTTCTATATTCCACATATTATTTTTTTTATATCTTATGTGATCTACTTTGTTCGAAATGATCCTTGATATGATCTATATTTTATGTAAAATAAATATACGTTAATATAATATATTTTAATATAATTTTAATATATTTTATATGATCTAATATTTATTTTAAATAACTGAATATTATTATTATTTTCTCTGATCTCTTTCTGTGCTAATTTTACATTATTATTTCTAGATTTTCTGTTATCTAAATCATTTTTATATTTATGATCTATGATCTAATTTTAAATAATTTTCTATTATCTCTATTTTAAATAGCTGTTTTTTAATATTTCAAATTAATACTTTTTTATGTTTCATATACTGTATATATATATATATGAGATTTTTTTTTTTTATTTATTTATTTTTTTTTTTTTTTTGCATGTAATATATCTGTGTGTGTTACAGTGAAGTTTCCTCTTCAGGTCAGTATCTTCCAACAAGACCAATATTTTCTTATATCCATCTCTCATTCATGCAGAATTCTCAACATCTTAAATAAAGCTACGTCTGTCTCTTGAAGCATGTGGATTCATTTGACCTTTATACATTCTCAAGCTTTAATTCAGAGCAGCATGTGAGCCACCGTTATAAAGACCACCTGCTTTTTCCTGCAAACAAAAGGAATCGTGAGTTAAGAACAATTCTTATTTGTCTCTTATGCTTGTCTTTCGAATGTGGTTGAATGGCAAAACAAAATGTGCTTCCATTGAAAGTATAGTCAGACAAACCGAGGATCAGTCTGTGACACAAACATGCCTTCAGTTCAACTTCCAGCTAGAAGACAACATATGCATGTGATCTAACTTGAATAAAGAAATATTCATCTTCCATTACTAGGGTCTGGTTTGTGATGGCGTGGCATTAAGAGGAAGTAAAGAGTGAAATGAGCTGAGGTCAAAGGTCAATCCACAACACACGGCTCCAGACGTTTCATCAAACTGTCACGAATCCAGTGATTTATGATGCTCGGCTCCTGTTTCCAGTGTTATCCTGTCCAGAATAACAGATTAGATTACAAACACACATTAATATATGCCTTCGTTCTTTTAAAGCATGCAAACTGTTACCAATAACAAGTGCAATTCATTTCAGGCTAAAAAATAAAACTTTGCATTCATGCATTTGGCAGATGCTTTTATGAAGTGCTGTGGAATATTGTGATGTTTTTATCAGACTCTCATGCTGACGGCACCCATTCACTGCAGAGCATCCATTGATGAGACACTGATGCAATGCTACATTTCTCCAAATCTGATGAAGAAACACACTCATTCTGATGATTTGAGGGTGAGCACATTGAAATCCCCTGGATGTGCTTGAAGAGGAGGATAATGATGAAATCAGAAGATTCAAGCCAAACTCTTGAATGATGTTTCAAACAGGACTCACCAATCCAGTTCATCTTATGCACTTTTGATAAAGTGAGTCCATAAGTTTGTCTCCAAACTGACCTTCCTATAATCAATATTTATTGTTTAATCTTTCCAGAAAGCACCGCGAGCGCTGAACATCATTCACTGGCTCATTTTCGCCCTGGATCGGATTCAGCTGCTTCTTTCACTGGGTTGTAAGGGTGCTGTTTAAACATGGCAAAAGCCTGAAAAACCGGGTCCAAAAAAGTCGGAAAACTGAAATTTGCGCTTCTAACATTTCCTGCTGATAATGAGGCTTTTGGACAATCACAGACCAATTCAGAACAATCCACACTGTTATTTTCTCCATTCTTGATGTGATGTAACGCAAAAATTAATCTCTTTTAGCACTTGGCAAGCAACCTGGGAGTTTGGGTCATAAAAACACTCCAAATCCTTGAATGACTCGCCGTGTGACCACAAGAAACCATCACAGATTTACTGTACAGGCAACCATTACTGTCCTTTCATCTGAAGGGTGATCGTTTATTCTGTCGTGGTAGTAAATAATAGCATGGTATTGAAGTACCTTACAGAAAACAAGATCACAAATCTCTCGGAGTCTAACTAAAGCTTCAGAGATTGAGTTTCTGTTTCTTTGAGTATATCTTTGAGGTCTCAAGCTTGATTGTTGGTCTCAAACAGAAAAATCAAAACTCTCTTTAATGTTTTTCAAACATTAGGTTGGGGCAAGTTGTCACGGGCATTTTGGAATTCTATACTGATTAAATAGCTGTTCATTTTCAATAGATACTCTTCTCAATCAAATCACTGTAACTAAACAACAGGTTTCCACTGTGACAACAAGCCCCACTATGGAGCGCAATGTGTTAAATTCTTCTTTCCTCTACAATGATGGGTGAATAATCTATAGTTATATTTGTTGTCAAGATTTTAATTTTGTGTTCCATCTATCCATCCATCCATCATCTACCGCTTATCCCGGGCCAGGTCGCGGGGGCAACAGTCTAAGCAGAGATGCCCAGACTTCCCTCTCCCTAGCCACTTCTTCCAGCTCTTCCGGGGAACCCCGAGGCGTTCCCAGGCCAGCAGTTGGCCTCTCGATGTGGAGGAGCAACGGCTCTACTCTCTACTACCTCTCCTTGAACTGTCACCTCACCGTGGTGGAGAGGTTTGTGTACCCAAATGATCCTGGGAGCTATGTTGTCTGGGTCTATATGCTCCTGGTAGGGTCTCCCAAGACTAAGAACAGTTCACAAACCCTTTTATGTTGACAAATACAGCAAGGACCGAGACGTTGCTCGGTATGGTGCAGAGATAGTCGGGCTCACTTCCACGCGAGGTTGATGATCGACTTTGTGGTCAAGAGGGGCGGAGCTGTCAACTGATCACCACCTGGTAGTGAGTTGGATCCAATGACGGGTTTAGGAAGCTGGACAGACTCAGCAGACCCAAACGTACTGTGAGGGTCTGTTGGGAATGTTTGGCCGAGCCCCCTGTCAGAGAGATCTTCAACTCCCACCTCCGGCAGAACTTTGACCAGATCCCGAGGGAGTCTGGAGATATTGAGTCCGAGTGGAACATGTTCTCCACCTCCATTGTCGCTGCGGCTGCTTGGAGCTGTGGCCGTAAGGTCTCCAGTGCCTGTCGAGGTGGCAATCCCCGAACCCGGTGGTGAACGCCAAAATTAAGGGATGCCATCAAGCTGAAGAAGGAGTCCTATCGTGCCTGGATGGCTTGTGGGACTCCGGAGGCAGCTGACAGGTACCGGCAGGCCAAGCGGACTGCAGCCCGGGTAGTCGTGGAGACAAAAAATCAGGCCTGGGAGGAGTTTGGTGAGGAAATGGAGAAAGACTATCGGTTGGCCCCGAAGAGATACTGGGAAACCATTTGATGCCTCAGGAGGGGGAAGCAGTGCCCTACCAACACTGTTTACAGTGGAAATGGGCACCTGTTAACCTCAACTGGGGATATCGTCTGGGGCTGGAAGGAATACCTCGATAATCTCCTCAATCCCACCGACTTGTCTTGCATTGAGGAAGCAGTGGCTGGGGACTCAGAGGAGGACTCGTCCATCACCCAGGCTGAAGTCATCGAGGTAGTTTAAAAGCTCCTCGGTGGCAAGGCACCAGGGGTGATGAGATCCGCTCTGAGTACCTCACAAGTCTCTGGATGTTGTGGGACTGTCTTGGCTGACACGCCTCTGCAACATCGCATGGCGTACCTCTGGACTGGCAGACCGGGGTGGTCATCCCTCTTTTCAAGAAGGGGGACCGTAGAGTGTGTTCCAACTATAGGGGGATCACACTTCTCAGGCTCCCCGAAAGTCTATGCCAGGGTACTGAAGAGGAGAATTCGGCCGATAGTGGAACATTGGATTCAGGAGGAACAATGTGGTTTTCATCCCGGTCGTGGAACACTGGACCAGCTCTATACCCTTTCCAGGGTGCTGGAGGGTTCATGGGAGTTTGCCCAACCAGTCCACATGTGTTTTGTGGATTTGGAGAAGGCATTTGACCGTGTTCCTCGTGGCATCCTGTGGAGGGTGTTCTGGGAGTATGGGGTCGGCGGCCCCCTGCTTAGGGCTGTTCGGTCCCTGTACGACCGGAGCAATTGGTTCGCATTGCCGGCAGAAAGTCAGACCTGTTCCCGGTGCATGTTGGACTCCGGCAGGGCTGCCCTTTGTCACCGGCTCAGTTCATAATTTTTATGGACAGAATTTCTAGGCGCAGCCAAGGGCCGGAGAGTTTCTGGTTTGGGGACCATATGATTTCGTCGCTGCTTATTGCGGATGATGTTGTCGTATAGGCCTCCTCAGACCAGGATCTTCAGCATGCACTGGGATGGTTTGCAGCCAAGTGTGAAGCGGCTGGGATGAGAATCAGCACCTCCAAGTCCGAGGCCATGGTTCTCAGTCGGAAAAGGGTGGATTGCCCACTTCAGGTTGGTGGAGAGTTCCTGCCTCAAGTGGAGGAGTTCAGGTATCTTGTGGTCTTATTCACGAGTGAGGGAAGGATGGAAAGTGAGATTGACGATGGATCAGTGCAAAATTACTTTAAGATTACCTCATTATTCTTTAATTTCCTCTTTGTATTATTTGGTTCATGCATTTAAATTAAATTTTTTTTAATAAAATTAAAATAAAAACGTATGTTTCTTTTATGAGTAAAAAAAAAAAACCCTGACAAAATTCAAAGATAAATAAATTATTTAAATTAAATAAAAAAAAATGAAATTTAAATTTATGAAGTAAACTTATCCTGAAAATATAAACCATAATTTATATATATAATAAAACTAATCCCATAATTAATAATGAATTTCTTATTTATATTATTTGTAGTAGGATTCAGGAGTATTCATTTATTTAATGACAACTAGCCCCGGTGTCCTCTATGCATGGGAAACCTCGAGACAATTATCAGTGCTTGTCAGTGTGACGCTGTGAACTCTGCGTGACCCCGTCCTGTGCATGTCAGTCTAAAAGCAACGGTCTCACGGGTACCGGGCCAAAACAAGCAGTGTGCCGCCTAACGAGGGTGTGAAAGCGGCCCAGAGGTGACAGACGGGAAGAACTCGGTCACGTACAGAACACAGGAGCAGCTCTTGTCACGCAGGATCCAGCAGAGCACAGGATGATCTCAGCCACTCTAAAAATAACTATAGGGGAAAGAGAAAGTGTTTCTCCAGGAGCTCTATCACTTATATAAATAGTAACATCTTGAAGGTGTCATATGAGTTAGCTAAAAATAACATTATTTTGTGTATTTGGTGTAATGAAATGTATTTAAGGTTACAAAACACATTATTTTCTGCTGCTATCTTGGAACGGGCCACCTGCTACATCTATTTCATTATTTCAGTGGCCATTTCTTTTTTTAAGTCATCTGGGATGGTAAAAGAACACAGTGGAAATTGTACAGTAATTCCGTTTGAATGGCGATATTTAAACTATGGTCTGACTTATTCCAAACATTGACCTCTGACCTCTGCTTCCATTATTGTGGTTACTGTATGTGTCCATGTGACCTCAGAGCATTATAAAGAGAAAAACCTCTCCGTTGGCCCCTGATCTTTCCACATGTGTTGGAGTGAGAGCTCTCTATTTATATTCATGCTGAAGTTGAGACAATGGCTGTCCTGGATGGCTTTGGGATGGGCGCTCAGTGACCCTGATGAGGTGAAGGAAAAACCACCCGTCCAATCCGACCGCATCCAGCATCCAGTATCCAGCACGAAAAAAGTGGAAAAAGTGAATAGGTCGCTCTATAGAGCGGTTTCCCCCAAACTAGGGTTTGTGAGTTTGATGAAAAGCTAAAAATTAATTAAGATAATAAACAATTAATTGCATTACCCCTGAGAAACTATGCATTTGCTTGCATAACATTTGTGATGGAAATAATGTGTAAACAATTTCTGTTCTTTTGCTAGTGAAGGCAACGTTTCTTGGGGGAAAGCAATATTTTTGTGAGTGAATGCAAATATTTTGAGAGCAAAAACATGCTAAAGTTTTGGGAGACAACGCAAAGTTCCTTGGTGGAACGCAATGCTTTTCTGAGAAAACACACAGTTTCCTGGGAAAACAGTATTTTTGCAAACGCAAAGCTTCTTGGGAAATGCAATACTTTTGAGAGAAAATGCTAATATTTTGTGAGACAGCGAAATTATAAAATTTGTAAAACATCATGTGAGCAAACAAATATTTTTGAATGAGTGCAATACTTTGCAAGAGAATGCAAATAATTCATGAAAAGTGTAAATATTCTTGGGGAAACAACACAAAGTGCAACGTTTCTTGAGGAAATGCAAGATTTTTGCAAATGAACACAAATGCTTTATGAGGGAATTCAAAGTTTCCCGAGAAATGCAATATTTAAGAGCTAATGCAAAGTTTCTTGGTAAGAATGCCATGCTTATCAGGAAATGTAAATGTTTTGTTACAGCGTTGAAAGATTTCTTGGGAAAACCGCATAATTCTGTGAAAGAACGGCAATGAACTCATGCAAATTAGCCACCAAGTCGCCAAAACATAACAATTTACAAATTGCCATGAGATTATGTTGTTTCATAACATCTGAGTCCTGGAGCAATGACACTATTTCCTCTTGAAACCATTTAGGTGTCTTGAAAACAATGAACAGAAAAAGACATTTACATTTATTTGTTTATCTGATGCTTTTCACCCCTAAGGAACATCACAAACCTTCCCCCAAAGTGACTGTCATTTCTCTACAAAGAAAACATGTGGTCTTCATATTTCACTTAGAATAGCGTATATTTTTCTTGGAAAGAAACAAGTGAATCATTTGCTGCTGTTCATCTCATTATTACCTGAACATCTGGATTCTCCAGGGTCTGAGGAAACAGTAGAGTCAGCAAATAATAAACGAAAAGAAGACAATGTCATTTGAAATCTATTACAAATTGAACCTGAAGTAACTCCTGAGAGCTTATAAGCAGGCGAGGGAACCGTGCTGATGGTGACATGCTGTCTTAACCACATGTTGGGCAACGCTGGAGAAACGTTTCAGCCGAGGAAATGGTTCATTATATGAAGTGTCCCAGAGAGTCATTTAATTGCAGTGTAATAACGGCTGACTCCAAACCATCCGTCAGACGCTCCCTCAGGAATGACTAGCAGCTCACGAGACAAAGGAAGGGAACCCCACTAACTAGACAAGAATCAGAATCAACACAATGTTTGCGGAAATCGGAGCTGGAGCCAAAGACGCTCTGGAGACCATGTGGGAAACGTGATTGAGGAGTTGATTCTGACGAGAGTTCAGACTGAGGATCACTTCAATCCTTCAGCTAGAACAACTTTCTGTCCTCTATAGAGATCCTACAACAACAACAAAAAATCATTGTACTTTTAATGAACTGCTTGTAATGGCATTAAACTTTTTAATAGTTTCGCTTGAATTAATTACTATCTTAAAGCCAAAATCATTGTTTTTTGCACTGTTCAGCAAATTTTGAGCTATTTGGCTTTTCACATGTTCTTTTGGACTAGTGGAGAAAAAACAAATGCACTTCTATTCGCTGAACTCGGTTTGTCGACTTGTTTGAACAGCAAGTCGTCTTCACTACAATGCATTGATTTGCATTCAGTTGCTGCCATGTGATTGGCTGATTAGCAATTTGTGTTACCAAGCAATTGAACAGGTGAACCTAATAAACTGGCCGGTGATTATATTTAAAAATCTCTACTTCAGCAGGACTTACATAAACCAGATTTTACTGTTTTATTCCTATCTATGTTTTGAAGGTTTTATAGAGGGGTTGGTTTATATATCGTTCACACTGATTTATATAACACTTTATTCCTAAAAATGTGAACAAAACTGAACAAAAGAAGACAAATGTTTTGAGAAAGTGCAAATATTTTTTTGGGGTAAACAATGCGTTCGTGAGAGAACAAAAATGTTTCGTGAGAGAACAAAGTTTCTCAGGGAACATTTTCACTTAAAGTTTCTTAAAGCAAATATTTTATGGAGTATCTTTTTGATAAATTGTAATTTTTAAGGTGAGGCACTACAGGTAAAACCTTTTTTTTTTCTTAATTTTTTAAAGTTTTGGGCTTTTTGGCTTTTCCTAACATGTTGTTCTAGGCTAGTGGAAATTAAACATCCAAAATATACTTATAAGTGTTTATTTTATTGAACTTGGCTTCATCTAATTGTTCTATAAAATTATGCAAATTAATGCATACTTCAGTAATGAATCAAATAATGCATTGCTTCCATATTAAATTACAGAATATAATTTCAGAAAACCTTCTAATGCAAATCAATTGTCTTAATGTACTATGATTCATCAACTGAAAGGTTACATTTGCTTCTGTTTTGGGTGGAAAGTCCTTGCTTCATTGCATTTTCCCTTCAGAGAATCTGTAATGCAGAGCTGAAAGAATCTGTGATTGATAACAAGCGTCATTACGAGCTGTTACTGTCCCACTACATCGTGACACTCGTGTCGCACATAAGAACCAGATTTATAGCCTGTAAACAAGATTCAGAACAGGCGAAACTGCTGAGAATCCATTGGGCTTATGCAGCCGCTTACCACACACTTTCATTCCAGAATAAAGTGAGAACAGAGATCAGATCTCTTCCATGATCCCTGGAGGAAAGACTTCCCAGGGTGTACTGTGATATGAAGTGGGCTGCTTTTGGAGCAGGTTTCGACTCTCTAATTGCACTTCTCCGTTTACACGGTTGCTTGTAAACGACTGTGGTTTGTCAGCGTGATATTCGGCATTAAAGACAAAAACGATTACACTGCCACAAAGACCACCCGCATTTACTGTCCCAGCTGCGACACATGACAGGCCCTAAATGAGTAACTGCTATCAGTGCATTAAGATGAACCGAGAAAAAACATGTTTGCATGAGATTTATCCATCTTGGGTTTTTCTGCATACATGCACATACCAAATGAGCAGATGGAAAAGCAAATAAATAAATAAAGTAGACATTCTGTAATAAATAATAAAATAAATAAAGTAAATAATCAATGGAAAAACATCTCATTTTAATTTATTTGTTTATTTATTTATTTAAATTTATGTTGCATGCAAATAATAATCAATCATTAATGTTTATTGATTTATTTTTCTTTTTTTTTTCAAATGTTTTATAAGTTCACATATGTTACAGACAATAAATAATGTTTTTCTTAAAATAAAAAATCAGAAAGTTTATTTATTTATTTATTTTGACTGAAAAAAATATGGAGGTCAAAATTCATTTGTTATCTTTTCAAAACATTTTCAAAACTATACAAATTTTTTTTCACAAATATTTTGGTACTGTGTCAGTAGTAAATATTTGTTGGCCTTTTTTTATTTTTTATTTTTTACTATTTATTTTTTGCTATTTTTTGCTATTTTTGCTATCACTTTTGAAATATATTTGAAAATATAGTCTTGCCATATGGCAAATAAATGGAAAAAAGAAAGAAGTGAACTAAAGAACTAATCATCCAAACAATTAAACAATGTGAAGAGCAACTTCATGGCAACTTATTTTTATAATAATTAAAGCCGTACAAATAATAAAAGTCTATTTTGAATTTTAAAGATTGTTTTTGTAGTGTAAAACCACTTCCAATATTCATTTAAACACCTTAAAATGTTGTATTATTAAAGCCCAGAATGTAGATCAGAATAAAGTTTATTTATAGTGAGAAAGTGAGCTGCTGCTGTGTGGAGCTTCAGGCTGCTGTAATTGTTCCTGTCAAAGTCCGTCTGCCAGCTACAAATGAGCTAACCAACTCAAATCGGGGTCATCTGGAAGCCATTTCTCGCCGTATTTTTTTCCCCTTCCCCGTCTCATTTTAATCTCCTCCTCCTCGTCCCAGGGGAGGTCGGGGCCGGTGACCGGGATCTGCGCACGCGAGGCCGGTGTGGCACGCAAACTCATCCTCGCACGCAAGAAACCTCTGCAGAAGACATCCGAACACACTTATAGAGGTGTGAAGGAGAACGTGAATGCATTTAATACTCTGCAGATAAAAATGAAACAAATGCATTGAATGACTTTAGTCTAGTATGAAATGCACTACAGTGTATACTCCTGATGTGGAAATATTGATGCAGAAGATCAACAGAATTCAGCACATAATTAGGCATAAGAGAAAAAACAGGCCCTGCAAACTTGGCTTAAAACTTCAGCTGAAGAACAAGTTGCTCTTCATGCAAAGGGGAAAAAAAAGTATTTCAGAGAAATTTTTAATTACTTAGGATTTTAAGAATAATATTCTTACCATTTAATTTGTTCACACAAACATTACAAATTACAAAAATTTTATTACGAATAAATATATGATCATTTGATAATTTAAAATATTTTTTAAATAATAATAAAACAATTAAAAAAATTTTTTTTTGAAAATGCATAATGTATAAATGTAAATAATGTCAAACTGCAAAAAAACAAATGCATGCTAAAGTATGAGCTAGATGCATCATGCTATTCTTAATCAATGCTTCAGTCAGTTTAAAATAAATGAGATTAATTTTATATAATTATTTGCAATGCTACATAAGTTGATATGAAAGCATCTGCTAAATGAATAATAAATATGATCATGATGAAGCATGAAAGCATCTGTTAATGCACATCACCGTTCTGATGCGTTTGCTAACTCAGCTCTACAGTTTCCATCATCGTTCATTCGCCAAAGTCACGGGGATTGATCACGAGCGCTCATCATTGACATATCAAGTTATAGAAATTGATCTCTCTTAAATGTCAGGCCACATCAAATCGCTAGTGCTCACACAGTCAGTTCTGATTGGAGGAAACACGCGCAGCTCACTTCTGATTGGCCGATGGCCCCAGAGTCGAGCAGAGGTCAGAGTAAGAGGAGATTTGTGGTTTAATGTACCTGGCGAAAGCACAAACATCCCGCTGAGAGACGTCTGTGCAGCCGTGTTCCCTCAGGCGACTCTCTCAATAATTCAATAACCTCACTGGATTCAGTTAAAGATAGCCTGTGTGATGTGATTTCTTTAATAAAAACAAAATGTCCATGCATATCATAAAAATATATTTCTCACACAATGCATTCAGTGAATAAACACACTTCCCCTAGTTGCACAGGCACTGGTGAGTCAGAGTGTGTGTGTTCGTTTCCTCTCTCCGAGTGTGAGGCGCTCGTTTAAGTTTCTGGATCAATCTGAATTCACATTCCTGTGGTTAGTTTGAGCTCATCCTTCTTCCCCTGAATCCCGCCGGCTCCTGAACGGCCGGTCGGACCCCGGGCTTCCCTCCTCCTCCCTCCCAGGGCCGTGCGTGACAGTAGCTCGCTGAAAAGTGGAAATGCTTCTAGTAAACAGTGATTAGCTCCAGACCGGGATCTGCTCGTCCACACGCTGCCGGCTGCCAAGTCCTCGACCTTCCCGACCCTCCGGGGTCACGGCCAGCCTTTCACAGCCAGGTTAAAGAGAATAATGGCAGGCAAGCACGACAGCTTCACACACACACACACACACACACACACTGTAAAGCTGGCTCTGATTAGTGCGGACGTTGATGTAAGAGACCATATGTGAATCACGGGATTCCTGAGGACTCTCCCGAACGGAAAGATGTGATGGGATTCTGGCAGCGCTGAGCTCTGATAGTAACACTGCGAAACTGAGTCATCAACATTTGTTACATGCATCCATCATTTCTGATGTGATAATATAATAGATTACGGTACAATACAAAAATACTTGAAAGATTTTGTCTTATGATGCAAATATTACAGTCAGTCAATCAAAATGCTGCACTTTTAAAAATGTATATTAAGATCTGTGAGAACATGTTTTATTTTATTCGATTTAAGAAGATAATGATACAAATATATTTTTATTTTACACAGAATATTAACTAATCACACTTTTATTAGACTAAATTAAAATATAAAAGGTTTAGTTGTGTTTTATTTTGCATATATTTTTTAAATCATGCATTCAAATGCTATTTGCAAGATTTACGAGAATAGTTTTCATACTTTAGATTTAGATAATGATATAAAAATATTAGCATTTTGTAACATATTATAAATATTATCTTATCTCACACTAATATATCATTATAGTTACAATCTATTATATTTTTATACTATAAAATAAAACACTAAGTCAAAACACTAAATTAAAATATAAAAGCTTGTGTAAATATAATATAATATGAAATATTACAGTCAAAATGTTGAGCTCTTAAAAACCATGTATTAAAATATTATTTTTAAGTATTATTTTAAATTTTTAAAAAAAATTTTTTTTTTTTTTTTAAGAAGACAATTGGTAACTCATAATGCGTATTCATAATAATGCAATGGATTATATCTTTTCATTTAACCAAAGTTAAAATGCATATTCAGATTCATTGTTATTCGTGAGATGATAATGCATAATAAAGTGCATTTCAAGACATAATTAATGCATTAAAATATGTTTGTAATGAATTAAACTAAGGCTTCTAACAGTGTTACCACTGCTTACAAACACAGATTATTAATGGACAGTTTAATGCACACTAGTTCCTCGTCTCTAGTGTTCCCTGAACAGTGCACGGTGAAATCTAATCTTGTTTCGGTGAAGATGTTTATTCTCTCCTAGGGAGCAAAAACAGTGGGCTTCTAAATCCAAGCGGATTGGAACTGATTGAATTTGGCAGCTTCTCCTTCCTCTGTTCTCACAGGCACATCTCGTTTTAGTGGAGGTTTGCATCCAGGAAAGTGTACTATCAGCAAGAAATCAATGCTACTGTCTCTCTGACTCTAGAAACGCTGCAGCGATGCAATTAAAGTCATTAGATCCCTGCACAAACAAACTCCTTCTGCTGAGAAAACAAGGAACATTTATGTCCTGTCTGGCGCTCAGAAGAGAAACAAATGCATCAAGAACATTCAGTTCTATAGAGATTTCACAGCACTTCATTGACTTTGATTAAATATATATCAATGGAAGTGCAAACATGTATGAAAAAATACAAATGCAAACTGATATGAGTCTGTACAAAGGGAACGCACAGCAATGGAAAAATGAAATCAAATGCACATACATACACATGCATCACAATAAAAATCCTTCAGGTTCTTCATATGCATTTACATCATTTAAAGACAAATGACCCATTAATTCTTCCAGAAATAAGTGTCTGAGAGGATCTGCTTTAGTGCACGTTATGAAAGCATGCTTGCAATTTATCCATTTCTAAACGACTGCATACCCAGAAACACATGTGAAAATTTATCCTAAAATTGTGAGAGGAAAAGTGCCAGGAGAGAACCTGGGGTGCTTTATGATGAGATCACAGACCCCAGAACACCATGCACCATCCACATGTGAACACAACATCAGATTATGCTCTTAAAGATCATTCACAAACTTTATTGTTTCCCTCTGTTGTAAAATGTTGACATATGTACTAAAAATCAACTGATTGCACTCGGAGATCAAATTTGTATTGACACTGAATTATGGATGTTAAATTATTTATTTTGAAAACTTTCACTCTGTGATCATTTTTTACAATATGCATAAAACATTTTGATGTTTATTATGACATACGATGCTATTCCAGACTGAAATTCATATTCATAATACATATAATAAATTATATATATTGTACAACGGGTTTAAATACACAAAGGGACACACGTGGGTTTTCAATGTCTAGTCGTGCTTCATAACTCCATGCATGCATACTTTTCCTTTTTTAGGGTTTATGTAAAGTGGGTCTGCAAAACAGAGCGTCTTTTTATTACGAAACATTCCCCAAGATAAACGTCTGAAGTCTGGGATGCCGTCGATGATTGCATCAAGCTTAAAATAACTTTTTACTGTAATCCCGTGCAAACCAGAGCAGAAATAAGTATTATAACAGTGCGCAGACTACTAGAAAGTCGCGCGCGTCAAATAAAAAGATGCAAAGAATTCAGCAACATAAAACGATTAATGCATCAGTCTGTTTGAGTTATGATGATTGGCACAGACCGAAAGAGTTTCACACAGTTAAGTTCTCTGCATCTCCGCAATGATGATGAGAAATACTCCGCACAGAGCGCGTGCAACGAAACAGAGATGATTCACGCGCTATTTCACCGCAGGTTCCGTTGTTTCCCGGTTTCCCGCACTTGTGTCTCCGTGTTCAGATCTTCTTCTGACTGAGTCTCTGCGGCTTTCACAAGGGGAGGAGTGAGACTATCATCGGGTCCTGCCCCCTGTGCTGCAAACATATATAAAAGACATGGATCCAACCAAGCAGCTCAGAAAACTCTGTCAGCTTATCCTGGAAAAAAATTACATAAACTCAGTGCATGCAGAATAATTAAAAGAGACTGAACTGCGAACTGAGAGATTTGGTTTACATTAATTTTGCATGCATAAAGAAGAATGGATGCTTACATTTCTCTCTCTATATAGCATAGAAAATGAACATTATTTGAGCAGAAAACAGCATCTCATCAGAAGAATAAAAGTGCATCAGAATGGCTCTGACTGAAGCTGAGTTTGAGAGCAGCAGCATCATGAAGGAATGGAGCGGACAGGTTCAGCCGGCTTTGATAGCATCCTTCATCATCCTCTTCTTCCTGGAGGCCTGTCTTTGGGTCAGGAATCTCACGATTAAGAAAAGGCTTCCAGGCCCGTTCGCCTGGCCTTTGGTGGGCAACGCCATGCAGCTGGGACAAATGCCACACATCACCTTCTCCAAGCTGGCGAAGAAGTACGGAAACGTCTACCAGATCAGACTCGGGCGAAGCGACATTGTGGTTCTGAATGGAGACGCTGCTATACGCAAGGCGCTCATTGAACACAGCACTGAATTTGCCGGGAGGCCAAACTTTCTGTCTTTTCAGATGATCTCCGGCGGTCGGAGCATGGTGTTCAGCAGTTACAGCAAACAGTGGAAGGTGCATCGGAAAGTAGCTCAATCCACTTTAAGAGCATTCTCGTTAGCTAACACTCAAACCAAACACACATTCGAACAACACGTTGTAGGCGAAGCCATGGATCTGGTCCAGAAGCTTCTGAGGCTCGGCGCCGACGGACGACACTTCAATCCTTCGCACGAATTCACCGTCGCCGCCGCAAACGTCATCTGCGCGCTCTGCTTTGGGAAACGCTATGGCCACGACGATCCCGAGTTCAGGACTCTCCTGAAAAGAGTGGAGAAGTTTGGCGAAACTGTTGGCGCTGGAAGCCTGGTGGATGTTATGCCTTGGCTGCAGTCGTTTCCCAATCCGGTCCGAAGCGTTTATCAAAACTTCAAGCTCCTTAATGAAGAGTTCTTCGCTTATGTGAAGGACAAAGTGATGCAGCATAGAGACACGTACGACCCTGCGGTCACCCGTGACATGAGCGATGCAATCATCGGCGTAATTGAGCACGGGAAAGAGAGCATGCTGACTAAAGACTTTGTTGAGTCTACGGTCACTGATTTAATCGGAGCAGGACAAGACACGGTGTCCACAGCCATGCAATGGATTCTTCTGCTTCTAGTCAAACACCCATCAATCCAAACCAAACTCCAAGAGCAGATTGATAAAGTAGTCGGTCGTGACAGACTCCCATCAATAGAAGACAAGAGCAACCTGACCTACCTGGACGCCTTCATCTACGAAACCATGCGCTACACCAGCTTCGTCCCCGTCACCATCCCACACTCCACCACCGCAGACGTCACCATCGAAGGTCTCCACATCCCCAAAGACACCGTGGTGTTCATCAACCAATGGTCCGTCAACCACGACCCTCAAAAGTGGCAGGATCCTCACGTCTTCGACCCGTCGAGATTCCTGGACGAGACTGGAGCTCTGGATAAAGACCTGACCAACAGCGTGATGGTCTTCTCCACAGGTAAGAGACGATGCATCGGCGATCAGATCGCCAAAGTGGAGGTCTTTCTGTTCTCTGCCATCCTTTTGCACCAGTGTTCGTTTGACAGCAACCCGTCTCAGGATCTCTCCATGGACTGCTCGTATGGTTTAACACTGAAGCCGCTCCATTACACAATCTCAGCCAAGCTCCGAGGAAAACTGTTTGGCTTGGTATCGCCG
Source organism: Carassius auratus (assembly GCF_003368295.1). Classification (NCBI taxonomy): domain Eukaryota; kingdom Metazoa; phylum Chordata; class Actinopteri; order Cypriniformes; family Cyprinidae; genus Carassius; species Carassius auratus. The sequence continues at coordinate 27,030,136 of NC_039259.1, read as the reverse complement.
GCATGAGTTGTATTTGTGACTAAAGCCCAGCAAAGACTGCACATACTACAAATATATTCCACATAGCAATGAGTATTAGTAAAGCTGCACTGAATGCTGTTTAGTAAATCTATATTTAATATTTATACATGTTTCAATAAACTGATTCATATAATATGTTGTCAGGTTACTGAAGAGATTCTTCTACACTCCTAAATGGTAATGTTTTAATTGATTTATGTTTATAAAACATTGTTTAAGCTTCAATATAATGAAAGAAAGACTGTTATATGAAATGTTTATGGTCGAATGCTAAGCCACTATCACTGTAGACATATCAATTATTATATAATATCATGCAATTGTTTGTAGATGGTGTTCATTCATGTTAATGGACAGCAGCTGTTGGAGAACGTTTACTTCCTATGATTTGGCATAGCAGTGTTTTTAATTATACTTGCATAACAATGTGATTATAGGCATGTAATCGTTTATTATACAACTGTGTCTATAAATCCTATTCTTTATAAAATGCATAGACTTTTATTCACTTAATGCTTTAAAAAGTACTGCAAATTGTGACAATGTGACAATGCCAATTTGCAACCAATGCAATGAGTCTGTTCTGTTTCTCAAGTCTTAAGTGTCTCGTTATGTCCTTTTGAAGGTTCATCACATGCACAAATCTTCAAAATAATGTATAAAACAAGTATTATAAATCAGAGCTACTATCTCAAGATATACTCCTATATCATATTGCATATATTATGGTAAATGATTACACTGAATGTTTTGCAAGCTCAGTTTTTTATTTTATTTTGACGTTCAGGTATTATTTTTAATGTTTTTTTTTTTACTATTGGAAAATAAGCTATAAGTGGAATAAATAAAGTGCTTTTTTTTACAGATGCACTCACTCTCTTTCTTAACTTTCATAAGAAATTACATTCACATCAAACCAAACCAGCCAGGCATTTAAAAGACAGTTTCATTATCTAAATGTTCTGCATCTGTCTTCACTTATGCATATTGTCTCTATATATCCTTATTGTTAGTTTTATGGCCAATATTTCGGTTTGCTGAAGTATTTCTGTAAAGCCACATCTTTCAAGTCCAATTATCTTATTAAATTTATATAACAGTCATTATGCTAACTACAGCTCATGATAAATATACAGTCTTGGTACATATTTAACTCCATTGTTTTTATCTGTTCTTTGTCCGAGGCATTAAAAAACATTTCAAACTTTGAAGAGTTTACAGACTGAAAACCTAAATTGAGTTGATTCCACTAGCGTTCAATGGGCATCACATTGTGGATTACAAACACGATGAAATCCCAATTAGAGCAGACAGCATTTCAGGTTTTAAGGTTTTATACAACTTTCTCAGACAATTCAACACTTTACAGCAAGACAAATAAAACAAACGATCTCTTAAAAAATGTATGTAGAAAGTAAAAGATATCATTAAATGAAGGCGCACCTCCGTTTAGCCTAATGACTGATATTTTCTTACTTTCTTGTATATACACACAAATAGAGTAGATACTACCAAAAAGTCGATAAAACAGTGTTTGAACATCAATCAGTTGTTGCAGGATCTTCTCACTAATGCTCACTTTTCTTCATCACGTTTGAATAAGCTGGTATTTTGGTTATGTTAGTGGATGTATGAAGTCAGTTCTCCTCGAGTTCACGCAGTTGTCCTGGATCAGCCGGTGTAGAGAAACTACGAAGATCCACTAACCACAAACCAACACATTGCTGACTGTCTTCAAGTTCAACAACAAGTTCAACACTTTAAAATGTAGTTGTCTGAAGGATTATGCATCTGTAGATGGCTCAAGGTGTGTGTACAGGCGTCTGCTCTCCGGCCGTAATGGGTCATCTCTGGACAGAAACCACAGCTCCGCAAACCCTGACCCATCTTCCTGTAACCCCACAAACAAAGAGGGAAAAAACAGCAGGGTTCCGAAATTCTTCCTGTCTCATAATACACTTATACCAGGCGAAATGTATGTAAAAACAAGCCTTCGTAGCTTCAGAATATCATGACGCTTTCAGACACAGAGTATGGCATGAATACTAGTTGCATCCTCAAGGAATGGAGCATCTTTCATCTTCCTCTACTGTCTGGAGGCTTGTTTCTGGGTCAGGAATCTCACTCTCAAAAAGATGCTTCCAGGGTCCTTCGCTTGGCCGCTTGTGGGTAACGCCATGCAGCTTGGCCAAATGCCCCACATCACCTTTTCCATGTTGGCAAAGAGGTACGGAAATGTGTACCAAATTAGACTGGGAAGCAGTGATTTAGTGCTTCTCGATGGAGAACTTCCAGTCTGTTTCCTACGGGACGAGCATGGCGTTCACCGACTACAGCAAGCTATAGAGGATGCAACGGATTTGATTATAAAATCTCAGAGGAAGTGTCTTTGATGAAGCGTAAATTAGTGTGTACTTTCAAACCCACTGTCTCTGATAAATTACTCTATGCAAAATCAGGTATGTACTTCATATTCACCAATACTGGACTTCAGATTATAAAAATAGGTCATTATATAGAATTATTAATGTACGAATAAATCTTAAAGTTTTAAAAGCAAAAGTAACCAAAGGAAAAGAGTGAAAGGGGAAAGAAATTCTGTCAGCAGGGTTTTATAGTACTTTAGAACAATGTTTGTAATGTAAATCTATTTTACTGTGCAAAAATACAGGTTCTAAAATATTTTATTCTAAAGTATTTTTCTAGAAAAAAAATATATATAAAGTTCTCGTCATTAAAAGAGCTATTTAAAATATATTGCTTTTAATAAATATATAAAAGAATGGCAAAATAAATCCCAAGTTTATTATTGATTCACTGTCAGAAAATTTTGTTTTGTTTTCATAAGCCTGTAATTTTTAAAAAGATGTTAAAAAACGATTCATAAAAGTGACTTAAAACTGTTTTTATAGATGTAGATAAAATGCATTGTTGACTTTAATACTGTGTATTTCATTAAATTAAATATTTATATTCATGCACAAGTAAGTTGCTCCAAAACAGCTATGCTTTGCTAGTTGGCTGTACAAACACACATAAATATTAATAAAACACTGCTCGTCGTTCGTGTAAATTAAAGGTCTAAACATATTTACAAATTTACTTTTCTATAGTACAGGTGGTGGCGTCTGAATAGCATCTTTTCACACACACACATTCAAAAACGTGCAAAGCTGCTTTGCGGCCCACATGCACAGAGGGAGTCTCAGAGGGAGTCTTACATTTACACTGGTTAATTCACAACAGACACATGCTGCTTTCCTCTCGCTTCCTGTCATGACACCGCAGCGCTCTGGAGGGTTTGGACCACGCAGGGTAGCCACAGTACATGCCCCTGATTTACTGCGAACCACACACGCAAAAGCACACTCACGAGACATGTCTTTCTGATAAACCTTCCCAATGAGAAACGGTCAATCTTTAACGTGCCCCCATCGTTGGCCTGTAGATTTGCTGAGGTTTTGGCTTTGAAAAAAAAAACACAGCTTGTACCATCAGATGTTTTCACCTCTGTTTTGACCTCACACAAAGAGGTCATATTTCAACTCCAAATAATGGGGAAAATTGTTTTGCATTCTTATTCGCAAGTCGTGATTATTTATTCTGCAATGCAGAAAAAGACATTGCATTAAAGTACTTTTTTATTAAAACCAGTACAACTAATAGGACAAAAGGTTTTGAGGTGAAATATGAGCTGGATGCATTTTACAAGTTTCACGAGATTGCTTTTATGAAGCTGATATGAAGCTGACAATTTTGTTGTTTTGGACAGAAGTACGCTTTAATAAATGAACACACTGATGGCTGCGTTTCAAACCATCAATCAAAGAACACATCCTCCCTTCTCATCTGGTCTTTACATGCTTTGCAAATGGACATCTGAACCAATGAGACCTTGAAACAGCACAAGACGATATAAATCTATCATATTCATATTATTATAATAGCTACTGCATGTAATATTTAAAGTATGCATGCATTATCTCTTGCACTTGCAGAGCTGTGCATCATTATTAAAGCTCAAAACAGTGTTACAGTGTTGTATACACTTACAGTGTTTATTCACTAGAAAAATGCTAAAGAGAAAGAAATGTCTAAACCATGCCAGCAAGCAGTTTCGGCTCAGATCCGGCCCACATCTGGCCCCTGTAAAGTCCATGTGGGCCAGATGTGGGCCGGATCTGAGCCGAAACTGCTTGCTGTCTGGGTTATGGCATGAACAGGGTAGAGTCAGTTTGAGATCAATTGGGATTACAGTGGATTGATTTTCCAAAAGTTATCAATTTTCAATGGAAAACTCACTTTTGCAAACTTTAGTATTTTTCTTCAACAAGGGACTTAAAGTAAACTGTAAGAAACCACATGATGTTCAAAGTTGATGACACACTTACAGTATGACATACAGTTTAGTTTTATCAGCTGTATATTTCACTAATTAACAGATACTTTTAAGCTGTAATTCTGACTGTACAGTTTAATTTGGAAACATCCTGTTAAAGTTTGCAAAATTCTGCTGAGTTAGACAATTTGTTTCACAAAACTATGCGTAAAATCTGTTTAAGAACAATAAAATACAATGGGGTTGGGGAATGAAATATTCCACCGCATCAATATATTCTGACCAAAACCTCATAAACATCTCATCCTAATTACAATTTCTCAGCTCGTGGGTTAGAACATCTTTAGACGATTTCAAGGCAGCATGCATATGACAAGCTGGGAAAAGCTTTTTTTTTTTTTTGGTAATGCGGAGAAATGCCAATCACGCAAACACTTGCCAAAAACAGCAGAAACACAGTGCCAAACCGTAGTGACTCAACACTTCTGTTCTGAGAATTATCACACATCCGTGTTTCCCTAAATCACTCCTGCGCTTACAGATGATGAGGCAATTCCCATGGGAAGACTGAAGCCAATGAGCCCGACAGCTTAATAGATAGATGTGCAATACTATACAATTATTTTGCAGCTGCAGGAGGCAGATAAAGCAGGTTTCTGGAAAGCATTTTCATTTTAGAGAATTTCCTGATTAAGAAAGCCAAAATACACACTCTTAAACACATTTAAACTGATTTAAACCAGAGCACAGATAAAACACTTCTGGAAAATGTGTGAACATTACACTGGTGTTTTAAGTTTATCAACACTATTCATGATGTGATCAGTCTCTATTCAAGATCTCTCAGGGAAATATTGCACAATCTAGTTACTTTTTAATTAGTTATCTATTCATTTGTTAGTGGGGCACCGAAAAAGCCTGTCCAAAAAATCTAAATCCATTTGATTCCAATGCAAGAAGAGTCACTGAACGCTAGCCATTCTAATCTAAATGTTTGCTAGATTGAAGTTTAAATGTTTTTCCTTGACATCAAAGAGCAGGAACTCAAATGCACAAACACAAACATACAAGCATGAAAAGTGTCTGTTCACACGCATCTTTTACCTGTAGACCCTCGAGCAAAGAGGGTTTATGTGAAAGACAGACTGTAGACCAGTAACAATCCCAGACTAAGCTTCACAGTGAAATTCCCAGGACTACAAACAAATCAGATGCACATTGCTTCAATAATGCTTGTTTGTTTCTCATCAATTTTACAAGCAAACCAATCTGATCTATCAGAGATGCCAAACACGTTTGATTGATGTCTACAGCAAAGCCATTTCTGCAAATACAAACATATATAAATGGGTCAAGAAGATTTTCAATCGACCAACTAGTCACTAAGTGGGTTTTGTTTAGATTTAGTTTAGCTGAGCCTAAACCAACACAATTATTTTGTACTTTTACGCATTTCTTTGTTAAACCGTCTTCAGAAACTCTCAGATAGTTAGATCTGGTGGTTCGAGACCAAAAAAAACAGGCAGATCTCGACATCAGGAAAACATTAAATGCGAATAAGATGCAAATTTGATGGGTTAAAGTGATATATTCCTTATTTTTGTTGTGGATGTCAAAAGTGATGTGTCCAATCAAACCATAGTTTTTTGCAACAAATTTGTTTAATCTGCCTGTAAAATTAGCGCGATGCAAACATCCCAGGTCACAAATTTCGTTATAAATACATTGTCGGAAAATCATTTGAAAATGTTTCTAAAACGCTGAAATGTCCAGTTTTCTTGTGGTGATTATGACATTATTTCAATTTTACAAAGAAGTTTCTTACAGCTATCTGTTATATTTATAATCACCCGAAATCGAACGTTATTTAACAAAATATTTAATATTCAAAAAAAAATTCAAATATCCACTTCCTGTAGTGATTATAATGTTATTTATAAGTTACAAAATCATTTCTTAGTTAATCAAGTACAAATTGAAAATGTTGCTCTAAAAACATTTCTCTCAAAATTGAGAACGTATATCAACTTTAAGGTTATAAAAACTATCGGTAATTTACATCTGTTTGCTTCTCTCCTATACTCAGTGCTCACAATCTGTATTTTATCAAAGCCAAATTCCCAATAAATGATTTTCAATTACAGATTTTTCTGTTTCTGTTGTCAGACAACAAAACAAGTATGAAATAGTGACTGAAACGTGGCCATGTTGAACCGAAGTCACTTCTAAACTCAAATTCGTATTTATAATTACAACGACATTCGAGAAAATGGTCAACTGTCTAAAAAGTCTCTAGGTGCTGTTTTGAGGGAGAAAGTCACTAAAAAGGTTGCAAAAATGGCATCTACCAAAAATGATGGGCGAAAAGCATGAAACCATCAGTTTCAGAGTTATATGAAAAAACAAACATGTTAGACTAATAACGTAATATATTTCTGGGCCAGTGCAGTTATGGTAATATTACTAAACTTCAACGATTGATTTAAAGACATTATTTTATTGCTGTCCAGTGTACTTTAAAATCCAGGCCCTGAAGTAAAAGCAGTCAAGAACCACTGTGGATGAGAAAGTGAGATACAATTAGTTGTAGCCAACTCTCCTCACACGCTACTCACAGTAACTGGAATAACCAGGCAATGGGATTCCATTACCACAGCAATTCCAAGCTTTCCATTCATGAGAAACACACACACACACACACACACACACACAGTAAACAAGAACACAACTCTCCAAGCACATGAGGATTGTTCTTCAGACTCGGGGTGTTCCTGGAATCGTGGTTAAGCTCATCTGGAAAAGTAATATGCGGATGATAGCTTGATTCACATGGAACATAAAATAATTTCTCTCCACAGTATTACATCAGTAAGTGACAAACAAGAAAACACACCAATTAAGTACGAGAAAATGTGTCTGGGAGTAGGAAACATGGGAATGGGAAACCCCGGGAATTATCTCAGGGCTGACATCAATATCTAACGATCAATCCCACCTCGTAAAATAAAAACGAGAATGTATTTTATTACAGTTATGATGGGTGTGTTCATTACCACTGATTCATTTCAGACCAAACCAAATCTGCAGATATTCTTCATTTTGTGCATTTGCATCAATAGTATTTATTAAACACACAAAGGTTTATGATTCACTTAATAATATGCATTTTTATGACTTCATGAATATGCAAATGACTTAACTTAAAAGAAAAGATGTTGTTGCAGAGTAGCAACGCTTGTAGTCTTCAGACATACTGCTTTTCATGCAATAAATGTAAAAAACCTTTGACACTTTGTTACCATCAGAAGTGCCATGCTCACTGCGATTTATCTTATTTTTGCCCTCTTTTATGATAGCAATTATGGCTTCTTTTCTTTTCCGTGACCCATTTCTCTTTATAGCATCTTTGAAAATTAGTCTTTGAAAATCTTCAAAATAAGAACTCAAGCTGCTTTTGATGTGGCTTTTCTGTAGATCTGGCAAACATGAAGACCACACACATCATTCGACGGGGATTTGTGAGTAGATGTCAATATTCAGAAGTCTGTTTAATAGCATGTTTTAAATCTATATGTCATCTAAAAGACTAGATCTAAATGATTTTGGTTGAGGTATATTGGTGGAAGTACACTGGACCACTAAAATCATCAACAACAAAGAATACAAATGTGATTTTCACAGATTTATCGGAACTGTTTATATTTAGGTTTAGGGTTAGGGTTAGGGTTACTGTTAGGGTAAGGGTTAGGGTTAGGGTTAGGGTTAGATTATTGTAGGCAGATGCCAACAATCTGATTTCTTGTAAATAATTGCATGAATAGCTTCTTTGATTGCTCTGCATTACAAACGTTTCATTTAAGAACAAACACTTCAATAATGCATTTTATGAATTTGTTAATTTGTTTATAAATTGTACCCTTAGGTTAGGGTTAATTGCATGGTTAGAACTAAAGCTCTAAAAATGAGTTTAAAAATATCTTCCCAATTGTAATATTTGACTATATTCTTAAGTATGCACTAAAAGCAGTCATGCTTTAATCTTTCTGACATTATAAGAGCGAGCACATTGTTCAAGCATTATTTAAGACATTATTTATTAATTGAATGTGACTCTTGGTGAGACTTAATGAAGAGGCATAATGAGGCTATTTGTTTTACAATTAAATAGTTTATTTGAAAGAAAAAATGCATAAATTGGACCAAGTGTGCAGTTTTATTTTAATAAACCGCCCTCATCGTGTCTCTTGTGACACATGCAGTGGCAGGACTCGAGCGGGAAATCTGTGAAAGGTTGCAGTAGATCTGTAGATCCCAAACGGAGAAAGGGATAGAAAAGAATAACAGCGTGAGGATGAAGGGTGCTTAAGGGAATGACCTGACAAACACAATGTTCCGGAGACATGGTTTACACAGCATGAAAACATTACAGGCCTTCGCTGGCGGGTCCTACACCCGTCCGACTCCGACCAGCATTAAAAATAATCATCATTAAAATCTGAAAGCATTTCATCCAGTTCTGTTCGTTTAGACTGCGTGTGAGGGGCGAAGCTCCATCTTTAAAATAACACAAATGTGACCCTGGAGCTCAAAAGCAGTCATAAGGGTCAGTTTATCAAAATTGATATTCATGCATCATCTGAAAGCCGAATATATGAGCTATCTATTGATGTATGGTTTATTTAGGATTGGACAATATTTGGAAAATGTGGAATCTGAGGGAGCAAAAAAAAAATCTATAGAAAATCTTCTTTAAAGTTGTCCAAATTAAGTTCTTTGCAATGCATATTACTAATCAAAAATGAAGTTTTGATATATTTACGGTAGTAAATTTACAAACTATCTTCATGCAACATGATCTTTACTTAATATCCTAAAGATTTTTGGCATAAAATCAATATTTTTGACATATACGATGTATTTTTGGCTATTGCTACAAATATACCCCAGAAACTTAAGACTTGTTCTGTGCTCCAGGGACACAAATGTACTTTAAAACATGCAAATTATTATGCAAAAAATATGTTTGCAACTTTTACTTACACATCTGCGTAAATGTGTTTAGATACAGTACATAATTTCACACCGATTATGTGTATTATACACTTAGCATTCTCTCAACATTATCGCAAATCTACTAACGTTTTTTAAAAGTATTCTAAATGTTAGAACAAAACATTCTTTAAGTAACGTTTGTGGAATGTTCTTGTAACTTTATAGCTAATATTTGATATGCGTTCTCCTAACGTTGAGAGAAAACATTCCTAGATTAACATTCTCAGGACGACCTTGCGATGTTATTTGTACTTGATCATTGTTAAATAACATTAAAATCACGGCAAAAACACATTTAAGATGTTCTTAGAATATTACAAATAAACGTCAAATAGTTTATTTGAAATGTCGAAAATGTCACGCAATCACCGTTTTCTTACAGTGTTTGATTTGATTTCGTATTCTGCTGATGTACAGTCGCTTGTTGTATTCGTAGGTTTCATTACACAGACAGATAATTTTGAATATTTAGAAACTGTCGAACCGTTTCAAATGTTCCTCGTGGCCTGAGAAAGTTCAGATGAAGCCCAAACAGCTGAACCTACTCGTTTTAGAATGTGATGTGAAGTTAATTACAAAGCTACCATCATTACTATAACAGACGTCCAGAATAAAGTGAATGTTTAGCTTTTAGAAACAAAGAGTGATTTTTCACTTGAAGAAGCTGCCAGTTGAGGGAAATGTGATATCTGGCAGAAACTCCGATCTGCTACCTGCCAGAAGAGAAGATTGTTTGAGAAGGATTTGTGAGCTTTCTGTTCTGATGCAGAGCTGTGAACTATTAGCCCTCACAAACAAACACTGACATCCCAGAGGAAAGAAAGAAGGTACAAATGAGATCTTTACGATCTCAGCTGAGATTCATTCCCATGCTTCTTAGGGGGGAAAGTCGATTTTAGAAAAGTCTCAAATTGTGCTCACATTCCCCCAAAGTCTGCAAAAGTCATAGATTTCATTACATGATGTGAACTATTATTGTCTGCATTTATTTTTAGTCTCCAATTGGAGACTTTTAGTCTTAATTCTCTTGCTTATAAGATATTTCTCCTGAGAAAATAGAATATAATCTCACATATCTATTTAGTAAAGGACTCAAAGTCTCAAACTGTGCTCAGATTTGCAGACCAAAATCTCATGAAATGATTTGAGATTTTATAGTTTATAGTACACTATTCAATTGGTTCAACTAAAACAGTAGGTTCACAATTTATTTATGTATTATTTTCAGTTCACAGTTTAATTAATGCAGCACAAACATTTTCAACATAAATTTTGAAATATTTTACAGTGTACTGCATTTATTTGATTAAAATTAAAAAGTTGAATTACGCCGTATTTATCAGTCGAATTCTATTTGAGACATGTAAATATGTAACAGAATAATAAAACAATGCAATAATGTCTTAAAAACTCTTAAGGTCTTTTTGTTGTTGTTGTTGTTGTTTTGAAATATCTAAACATCCTTTAAACATCAAGATTTATTGAGATGCAATTTTTTTGTAAATTTTCTGAGAAATGGATAGAAATTTCTATGAGTTTGTGCTTAAAACACAACAAATATCTGCCAGTGGGATATTAAAACTAGTTTTCCCTTTGTATTACTTAGATTTTTCTGAACCCACTGGCAAATACAGTATTTGTTCTTTTTTAACCACAAAGAAGATTTTTTTTTTATTTTCTGTCGTTTTGCTTCTCAAATAATTGCATCTTGATTTAAGAATCGTTAGACACTTGCACTGTAAAACAAGACAGCTATTCTGAGAAAGATCACTTTTTTGCAGTATGATTATACAGTGAATATTATTTCAGTATTTTTAGGAAGTAACGGAGATCTGTTGGAAGTTTGCAGACTTGACGTCACCGATCGACTCCAGTATTAGGTCATTCACTAAATGATGAGGGGTTGATTTGGTTGTGGTTTGGATGCGAGGCTCGTGGTGATGAGGGCAGGTGTCCGAGACGGCTAACGAGACACTCGTATCAAACCCTCCGCAGCGAGTGAGAGCTGTTAAGACAGGAGCCGGTGTGTCTGCTCCAATTCTCAGAGCTGGGAGCATTAAAAGAGGCCTGCACTCTGGCTGACTCCCCAACCGTCAAGACCCCATCACGTCTCCATCCAAATGAGGAGGTCCACCCCCTAGGTAGTGCACACTCATACTGCCAGCACAAATAAACAGTGTCTGCTCGCTCTGGTGAAGCACGACCTGAAAGCTCCTGGGAACACCGGCAATATCTGCGTTGTGGTGCATGTTCTGCAGTGCTTCTTTTTTAGTAAAATGAAAACGTGCACATTATTTGGGAAACGTTCACGGCTGACAGAGTGCAGGCCACATCACACAGCCGCTCAATTGAATGCATTTGTTTGGAGTGAAATTGCTCTTAAATGCAGTTAACAAAAATGTGTTCTGGGAATATTCATAGTAAGTTATGAAAACGTTATGTTCTGTACAATTTCCAGATTTTCTAAAGATTAAAAAAAAAAAAAAAAATCTTGGTTTTATGAATGTGAAGAGAGCATTTCATGTTATTATTTAGGAAAATAGTAAAATAAAAATGGAAATGTTACTTTTGAAATTTCTCTGAACATTCTGAAACAAGCAGTAACATTTAAAAATAAAATAAATATTCCATTCCATTAATGTTTTTAGAGATTTTTTTAATTTTTTTTACTAATGTACATTCTCTTGTATAGCACATTCTTGTAAAGTTACTGTAATGGTATTTGTTAATAAATTTGAGAGAACCTTTCCAGAATGTTCTGGCTGTTAGCTGGCATTGTCCAAAAAAAAAATGTTTTAAAATTATGGCAAAAAAAAGGAAAAAAAGTTTTTCAGTAGGGATGCACAATATTGGATTTTGGCCGATATTCGATATGCCGATATTTTTAAAATAATTTTGGCCGATGCCGATATCGATATATATACAAATTTTTCGCCTGATATATTTAAACTTTAATTTTACTGAAGAGAAATCCATGTATCTCTTCTGTACTGATTCTACCATAAATGTATTATTTTACAAATGTAGACAGACATTCACATCTGAAAAACAGGTCAATTATCGGAGAATATCGGTTTGGCTCATCGGCAGAAATATTCATATCGGCCGATACCGATGTTGTGCCGATATTATCATGCATCCCTATTTTTCAGAATTGTACATTGTAAAAAAAAAAATTTATATTTTCATATTTTTGTAAATAAAAGTATTATTTATTGGATTATTGGAGCACCTTGTGCAAGAAACAAAGATTTCGGTGTTAGTAGAGATTATTTTTACACCAAATTATTTTCAGTGAAGATTTACTTGTATGTTGTCGAGAAGGACATTTCTCTTTAATGCACTCGCATTCTACAAACTACAAGACAGGCAAAGCACTTTCTGAATGGATAGAAACATGTTGATAAATGGAAGAATTAGCAGAGATGTATAGTAACGAAGTAGAACTACTTCACTACTGTACTTAAGTACTAAAAGGCGGTATCTGTACTTTACTGGAGTATTATTTTTTTCTCCTACTTCCACTTTTACTTCGGTACATATTTTCGCTGAGTTTAATACTTTTACTCCGATATTTTTTTTATGTGCTGCATCGTTACTCGTTACAATTATAAAAATGTTACGAATCATTCCATTACAAACCACTGCCAGAACTGTAGATGGCAGGTTTGATGAAGCTGGCACATCATTGAGCGAATCAAGCGAGACTGCGCGTGCTGACTGAACTGCTGTGAAGAGAGAAATGAACACCGAGCCGAGCCAGATAATGACTCGTTCACGAGTCAAGAACCGGTTGCATCGGTTTTCGGATGACCAGTAGTTCTTTCTGACAGTTCGATTCAATAAACCGGTTGAAGAAAACAGTTCACCGATTCTTTTGCGCTCGATGCAATGGCGTCATTGGCGTTGACTGCACATGGGCTCATAACATTAACACAGAATCAGTTCAGAATCAATCACCAAAAGAATCAGTTCGGTTCCAGACGATCTGTGTGTCGGTTTGCTTCACGCTAAATCACACATGCGCAGTATCATCAGCTCCTCGGTTCACGAATCGGACGCGTCTGACAGAAACGGTTCTTGACTCGTGAACGAGTCATTATCTGGCTCGGCTCGGTGTTCATCTTCAGTTCTCTCTTCACAGCAGTTCAGTCAGTGTACTGTTTGAGTCAATGAATTACTCCGGGATATTGGTTTGTTTTAACTCAGAGGGAGTGTCAGACACATTAAACAAGTTAACAGCTTAATTCATCTGTGGATTAATGCGTATTGGAGACGCGAATTCAGTTCGATTTGGTGGACTGTTTCAAAAAGATCCGGTTACATCGAATGATTCGTTCGCGAACCAGATATCACAACCTGCTTTGTTTTTAACTGTCTTATAACAGACACAGAAGAGAAGACAATGCTGAATAAATTCGTAGTTTTTGCTATCTTTTGACCAAAATGTATTTTCGATGCTTCAAAAAATTCTAAATGACCATCTGATGTCTTACGGGTTTGAAACAACATGAGGGTAAGTTATTAATGACATCATTTTGCAAATTGGGCTAACTGACCCTACTAACTTATTTTTGTTTACAAGAAGTTACAGTCAAAGGAATTGTGATTGTCCTTTAGGTTAATCATTTGAAATAGTAAAAACAATATGTTCAAACTTTTGACTATTTTCTTTAATAGCTACATAACACAATACTTCTACTTTTACTTTCTGTACTTGAGTAGTAAATTTTAAAATAGACTACTTGCAATACTTAAGTACAAAAAATGTTGAATACTTTAGTACTTCTACTTAAGTGTGGTGCTTAAAGAGCACTTCTACTTCTACTCAAGTCACTTTTTTGATAGAGTACTTGTACTTTTACTCAAGTATGGGTCTCTAGTACTTTATACATCTCTGAGAATTAGAAGGAAGGGTCCTAAATGACACCACAATTATGGAATCATCTATATATATATATATATATATATATATATATATATATATATATATATATATATATGTATGTGTGTGTATGTGTGTGTGTGTATATATATATATATATATATATATATATATATATATATATATATATATAAACAACTCAAATAATGCATGACCAAATGCATTTTAAGCATAGTATAAAATTATCCATTAAAAAAAACAGTGAAGTGTAGTTTTTACAGCTTTGTAGACGTTTGAATAATTTTTTGCATGTATGCCACCATGAAGGATATTTACCTTTAATGTAATCCCATTTTACATGCTTAATCTGATTTATTATTATTATTATTATTATTATTTTATTATTATTGTGGTTAAAAATTTTATAATTAATTGTGAGAGCAAAAATTGCTATATATCATTCAAACAGATTAGATTTAAACAACTAACTTGATTAGAAAGCGTAACAATGTTGCAAGCATAGAAAGTGATTACTGGACAATCTGCATTAAATGGGCGAAAAACGATAGAAGAGAGACAGATTTTGTGCATTTAGAAATTCATTGAGTTGTACGATGCATATGCATACGTGAAGTTTGAAGTACACTGAGATGAAGTTACAGGGAGATTCTTGTAGTTCTTCTTGTAGTTGTTTCACAAGCAATGCAAAATAAATGATGCGGTGAATGATGCTGTGGCTGACGTGTGTCTGTACCTGCTCGGCATCTGTGTGTTTGTTTAGATCAGCCCTACTTACACAGAACCTCTCCGGATCACAGACTCGCTCTCATCCCACAGCTGTTAAAACAATCCCAGACTGAGTCTTAAAGTCAAAGCGCAGGAGAAACGCTGCATTACAAACCCATTACTCAATAACAACTTCATTTCTCTCAGCGTTATTAGAACATACTGTAGATCAAATATTAATAAAGTTATAAGAACATTTCATAAACATTACTTTAGGTGACCCACATTTTATAAGGAGGCTCGAGTGCTGATGTCACTGCATGTGTCTCACATGTGCACGATGCATTTAAGTCAGCATGTAAAGAGTTAAGCGTTCCTTGCTGGTTATTTACACAAGTGAATAGAACAACAATCATCTAACAAGACAATTTTCAGGACAATTTTTTCACCGGACCACACCAAAACTAGACTGTAGGTGAATACAACATGACTGTGCAAAAGTTTGATGTTGATAAGATTTTAAGTTTTAAAAAGGAGTCTCTTCTGCTCACCGAGGCTGCATTTATTTAATCAAAAATACTGTAAAATAGTGAAATATTATTATAATTCAAAATAGCTGTTTTCTGTGTGAATCTCTGTTAAAGTGTAATTTATTTCTGTGATGCTCTGCTGTATTTTCAGCATCATTCCTCCAGTCTTCAGTGTCACATGATCTTCAGAAATCATGAAAGTATGATGATTTACTGCTCAAGAAAAGTTTCGTATTATTAGCAATGTTGAACACATTCATATTTTTGTGGAAACAGTGATACACTTTATTTTTTCATGATTCACAGATGAATAGAGAGTTTAGGAAATCAAATCTTTATTATCAATTTATGCCTCTTTGCTGAATAAAAGTATTAATATCTTTCAGAAATCTGACTGAACCCCAAATTTTAAAAAGTAGTGCATGTATGGATGGATGTAAAAATAATTATATAATTGAAGAATCATTATAAAAATAAAATTGCTTGATTGTATTTAAACATTCAAGTGTTACTTTCAGATGTTCTCTGAACGTTCTTTAAAAGTAGCATTGCATTCAAAACGTTTCAGTGAAAAACATCCAATGAAAGGTTTTTTTGTGCTGATATATATTGAGAATATTGTTAACTCTTTTCCCACCAGCATCTTTTTTTAAAAGTTGCTAACCACCGCCAGCATTTTGATCATTTTCACAATAAAATATTTGTATGCCAAAACAAGAGCCTCTGCTTTCAAACAAAACAGCCCATTTTATTGTTGCTTAATTCCATCTTTTGATATCTACACTCAAATGTTGGAAGTTTAATGAAAAAAAGCTAAATTGAAGAAACTTACAACTAAAAATACATTTTTAGGTTGAATCCGATGATAATGTTTGATGTACTCATGTAATCCACTCAATAAGAATCTGGCCAATGATATAGTTACATTTTGCAACAAAATAAAAAAATAAGCAATTTACTACATATTTACTATGCAGGTACTATGTATGTGGATAAAGTAAGAGATATATATCAAACTTTATTTATAAAGAGCTGAGCGATAATATAGTTACTAAAGCAATAAATATAGCAATAAGCAACATTTTGCAACTATATATATCGATTATAACATTTTATGCAAATACACTGCATGCACATGGAAACAGATGTAAATACTTTCCCAGCTAATAAAAATATGTTCTAAGAATGTTTCGAACGTTAAGTTATATGTTTCTGAATGTTCTCTAAACATCCAAAACTTCCAATTTTATGAATGTTCGAGAAACTTTTTGTTATAGAAATGTTGAAAGAACATTTGATAAGTTTGCAACATTATGCAATTGTTACTTTTAAATGTTCTTAGAATGTTTAGAAAAAGTAACAGTTAAAAAAAGAAACATGAAGTGAATGTTTAACTAAATGCATTTTAAGGAAGAATCTTGTATAAATGTATAAACAAGGTTTTGTTCTAACGTTTTGAAAACGTATTTACAGACAGATAATAGGAATATCACTATTGGATGTTTTTCTCTGAGCTTTTTGAAACAAGTAGTTAGTAATATTTAAAAATCGATTCATAAAAATGTTTCAGAATTTTTTTCTTTTGATTATAAATAAAATTTTTGTGCTAACATTAAGAACATTATTAAAGACCAAATAACATTGAACAAACATTTCATTAACGTTACTGCAGAAGTACTTTTTTTGGATCTCACTTTTTAAAATGAATCAATCTTGTGTGTGACCTTAACTCAAACTGAAGAACTGGAAAAGTGCTGCAGGAATATCTGTAGTAGATGTGATATATGAACACAGACGTAAGAAATAAATAGTGATCTGAGGTGCACTGGATCTGTGATGCATTAACCCACAATGTGTGTGTGTGTGCGTGTGTGTGTGTGTGTGTGTGTGTATGTGTGTTCTGTGAGATTTAAATGTTCCTCGTTCTAGTGCACTTCATCAGTTTTAAAGACAGCAGAGAGAACATGCTAATAAATATGAGCGATGCACGAAACTTTCCTAGTCTACATTTCTACAAAGACACACTCATCTAGCACAGATTAACATGATTTATCTGCTGTAACTCTGAGAGCGTTTATGTAATCTGAAGAGTGTTTCTGCCTGCTATCAATCCAATTTATAAGATCGCTCACAGTGCCACTTAACATTTGTAATGTTTTTTTAAAAGTTAGCACAAATCATTCTTAAAATTATATTTATGGAACACTCTTATAACATTAATAATATTTGATATGGTCTCATAATGTTGAGAGGAAATGTTCTTCAAATAACATTCTTGTGAAATGTTCTCAGAACTATGTTGAATAGAGTTTTTCAGTGAAACTGAACTGAAACATTCTCATAACATTTTCTATATGGAATTCAATGGACATTTTAACGTTTAAAAAATCCCATTCAGAAACAACATTTCATAACAAAATGGAATGTTTCTCTTACGTTCACATAACCAAGAAACAAACTGGTGTTTTAAATGATTAGAAAACACTCAAATGTAACGTTTCCTTTTAAACATTCTCAAAACGTTTCAAAATGTTACAACTGAATGTTCCTACAACCAAGAAGAAACGTTCTTAATTAAAAAAATGTTTTATTGTTCACTGGGATGCCTGTTATATCATCTATAACTGAGAATGCACCTCGCTAGCAACCTTTACATGCAAATAAATAATAAATCATATTAATGGTGCGATTGGACTGAAACGCTTTCATGTAAACACCTCAATCGATCTGACTGAGATATGAAACAATCCAATCAATTAGAAAAATCCAAGCAATAAACGCTTTAAATTCTAATGATTTCAAAAATACCTTACAATAAGGCAAAAATGGTGATTATACAGTACTTACAGTATCCAGCTAATAATAATTTTAAAAAAAGTTCTAAAAAATTTTTCTCACTTTGCCATTAAGTTGTGAAATGTTGTTTCTGAATGTTTTCTAAATGTTCAAATCATCCTTTTTTTTAAGTGTTTTTTTCTTGGTTATGCAAACACTGAGAACATTCCATTGTATCATTTTGAAATTATTATGGGAAAGTTACTTTTGAATGTTTTCTGAACATTCTAAACAAGCGGTAATGTTTAAAAATGCTAGACAAAAAAAGTTTCATGAATGATGTATAAATAAGGTTTTGATAACTTAAAGACCAGATAACAGAATGTTCTGAGAATATTCCATGTTAGATGGATATCTAAGGAAAACATGTAATGTACATGTAAATGAATGAGAATATTTTAACATTCATATAAACAGAACTGTCAGAGTCTGAAATCAGATTAAACTGCATCGGATTGCATGTTAAGATTTGTATTTTATAATCAACACATATCGGAACATAACACATGAACGGGCTTGAATCTGTATCTTTTGGTGGTGTGTGTGGTCTGAAACCGAGATGGGAAGAACCACCTTCCTGGAGATATTCAGTTCCAGTACAAATACAGATGCAGTTCAGATGGACATATTTTGGGCTAAAGCACTGGTTAAAGGTTTGAGATGTCTAGCATGTAAAAAAAATGCTTTTCATATCTCTGTTTAACCGCAGAGAAGAGCTGTTGTCCAGATGGATAAATGGGAATGTTTTCCCAGACCTGTGATGAAGAAGGCCTTAGATGATCTGATAGTGTGGGTTTCTAAACAAGAGACAAGAACTGTTGATTTAGTATTACTAAATGATAAAATAATGCAAAGTAATTAGAATTATGTGCATGACTTTACATTTCTGTTTACAAACCACAGCTGCATCGCTTTTGTCTTTTTGTGTACGACATGCATTAAAATGTAATCACATTTTGCCATTCATTAATCATTAATAGATTTAATAATTTAATAAGTCCTGTTTTATTTCAGTTAGTTTTTCAATGAGTTTTAATTTTTGTTTTTACTTTGCATTCTATTTCATATTACAAAAATCGTTTTTAAATCAGTACTTCTTGTCTTGAATAACTATTCAGGAAACCTGTTTGAAAACCAACATTATTTTTGCTATTCAATCTACCAACGCTTCAGGTCTAATGCAAAATGAGTTGCAGTTCATCCAGCATTTTGTGTGTGAAGTGTTGACTTTACATTTGTTTAGAAAATGCATGTGTCTTTTGTTTTTGTGTATGCAATGCATTAAAGTGAAACTGCATTTTGTAATGAAAATACTGCATTTTTGTGTCAAATGATAACCAGAACTGCAAAAACAATGGATGTTTTCAAAGATATCCCCTGAAACACTCACTTTATGTGCCGTTACTAAGAAAACACATGAAACATTTTTATTTATAACACAGTGTTAGAGAAAGTTATTTTAAAATTTATGCATTTCAACATTGCATTACTTCCTTTAAAAAAGTAACTAATTGAGTTACTTACTGTAGTTACTTTTTATGGAAAGATGTGTGTTATGCTACTTTCGTGTAATTTTTTCTCATCTGACATTGGGGTTGCTTGTTTGTTTCTAAAATACTTAATTTTTGAGGGGGGGGGGGGGGTGTAAAATCCCTTTCACATCAAAATTAAAATCACTTAACCTCAGACTGAAGGAAATATAAATTCAAAAAGCTTGAATAAAACTCTTCAACAATTTTTTTTTTTTTTTTATCTAAAGTCACTTTGGCTTCTTATTATGTTTGAATTAGATCATCAAGAGATCAGCCGCAAAGACACTTTATATGTTATTTAGCATATTTAATTATTGCATGTCATATTCTAAGTTTGCATCTCACTGTTCTTCTTCATTTGGAGGAAAACCGAATCTGTTGTGAGTGAGATGAGCAACAATTCATTTTTCCTCATGTAGCCTTTGTATCTCATATATAGCTTTTACATCATCCACTGCTCAATATACAGCATTAAGTTAAGACAAATATCATTTGGTTCCTCATCAGAAACACAAACCATCTGTAATGCGTACAAGGATACAACTTCAAAATATAAGTTGAGGTACAATTAGCATCAAGCTACAGTTGGAAATGTATGCTTTTGCTTAAAACCCACTTTAAACCATCATCTAGTGCTTGTAATAACATCCGTTTGAGATCTAAAGTGGATTTTGATTCAATAATATGCAGAAATGAATGATTAATCATGGATTGAACGCCACATCTGCTTATCATGTGACATAAGCATCCTTTATTGACAAATTAAAAATACCATGAGCTGCATATGAAAAATAAAAAATATATATTTTCATACACGTGTACAAAAAATGTTTCTCAAGTTTTCATACAGAAGGGCAGGAGATACGATCACAAATTTTCGTGTTGAGTGTGAAAGTGCCTTTACTTCTTGTTTCAGAATGTTTGAGAACATTCAAAACATGTTAAAATAGAATGTTTTGTTCAGAAATAATGCTTTCAACTGAAGGTTTTTTAAAAGGTTATTTTTGCTAGCAGGTTTGCACGTGCCAAACAGCATGTAAAGTGAGCAACGTTTGTTAAAGCCTTTGGCATCAAGTGTCAGTAAGACCTGAATCAGCAGATCCACATCTGCTCTCTCGTCGACCCTGACCTCTCACAGCTGCTAAACCTGTAAAGATCCGAATCGGGCCGAACCCCTTCTGCTTTTGATTTACCAGCACGAGAGAGCAAGAAATTCACAGGACCTCACAGACATATGCTTATTCTCAAAAGCAGTAGTACAGTTACATCACCTCATTTAAGGACCGCCGTCTTATCTGTCTGCTTTATCTCACCATAACTTCACGCACGGTAGAAACCGTTTGTTAAAAATAAGATGAATTACCCAACTTTAAAGTGCATTTCAACATAGAAGAGATGAAGATGTTTTGACAGATTAATCAAGAACACACAGACCTTTGATGAACTCATTGAAATAAAACATGAAAATACATAAAAACCTCACAACTATTACCATTTTAATGTCAGTGCTTTGGAAATTTTTATTTTATTTTATTTTATTTTTTTGCATGTAAGACTTTGAGGAAACTGAATGAATAAGATTGCATTAGTTTACTGACAATGGTCATGAAAAACCTAGAAATAATAGAGAATTTCAAAACGATTAATTCCAGACCAAGAAAATTCATGGAAATAAATAAAACTAAATACTTTCCTAGTTATGTTCGGCTCTAAAATATTTTATCAGCACCTTTAATTTTGGTTATAATCTATCCTGTATGTGCATGGATTAAAATTTTTACATTCAAGTTGCACCGCAAAAAATGTATAAATAAATAAATTAATTTAATTAAATTGGCAATAAAAAAAAGAAAATCTGCTTCAAAATTGAGTTAATTTTTTTTCCAGTGGCTTGGTATAATCTTAACTAGTTTGACATTTTCTTTTCCTGAAATGGGAAAACACATTAGGAAAATAATTTACATAATCCTATGAATGCATAAAAAAAATGGAATGGAATAATTAAAATGGAATTGAACAA
The DNA here is from genome assembly GCF_003368295.1 of Carassius auratus. Taxonomy (NCBI): domain Eukaryota; kingdom Metazoa; phylum Chordata; class Actinopteri; order Cypriniformes; family Cyprinidae; genus Carassius; species Carassius auratus. Next base: position 27,008,196 of record NC_039259.1, on the reverse strand, counting down.
TTCTGAATTTCAAAAAACTGTTCCCCAATTGAATCGTAAACTGTATAAATCGTAAATTGAATCAATTCGCTATCTACCCAAAGGTTCACACCCCTAGTTGTTACTTTAGTGAAAAGCCAATGTCAAAACAAAATCTAAATAGTAAGGTGTCCCATGTACTTCACTTATTAGGGTTCTTCTTTTCCAGATAGGATGCTGAAACAACCTATAAAACCTGCTGAACTAAAGTAAAATTACCAATTACATCTACAATGCATAGAAGCATTTTACTTTGCTTTAAGCATCTGTATGACTAAATGAAGTTAAGTGTTGGGGTTTTGTGAGACCAAGTCAACCAGGATCATCAATATTGTGTTACAAATGTCAATTTACTGTCCTACAGAAACTGTTTTTAACCTTTAACCTGCTGAATCAATTCAACCTGTCAGTTGTGTGTTTCTTTCCTCATTTCTGTAAATGATCCTTTGAAATATGTGTGTTTTCTAGAACTATAATTTCAAGAGATGCGTGATCCCAGCTAACAGGGAACGTTCCCATAACTTTCACTAACATTATGTAAAAGATGTTCTCATAATGTTGAGCGAAAACGTTCCCATAACAACGTTCTTGTAACGTCTTTATGATGTTATTTTTAATTGACTGATGTTCTCATAATGTTGAGCGAAAACGTTCCCATAATAACGTTCTTGTTACGTCTTTATATTGTTATTTTTACTTGACTGATTTTCTCATAATGTTGAGCGAAAACGTTCCCATAACAACGTTCTTGTAACGTGTTTATGATGTTATTTTTAATTGACTGATGTTCTCATAATGTTGAGAGAAAACGTTCCCATAATAACGTTCTTGTTACGTCTTTATGATGTTATTTTTACTTGACTGATGTTCTCATAATGTTGAGCGAAAACGTTCCCATAATAACGTTCTTTTTACGTCTTTATGATGTTATTTTTACTTGACTGATTTTATCATAATGTTCAGCGAAAACGTTCCCATAACAACGTTCTTGTAACGTGTTTATGATGTTATTTTTAATTGACTGATGTTCTCATAATGTTCAGCGAAAACGTTCCCATAATAACGTTCTTGTTACGTCTTTATGATGTTATTTTTACTTGACTGATGTTCCTAAAACATTAAAAAAATTCTAATTTTAAACATTTAAAGAACATTCAGTAATGACGTTTTCGTAACGTTTTTAAAATGGTAGGATGGAATGTTTCTGTAACGTTCGCAGAAACCCCACAAAAAATTTTCTCAATACATTAAAAAAAACTTGCCGTTCTCAATGTGTACAAAACATTCCGAAATAACGTTTTCATAACTTAAGGGAAATGTTAGTCAAACGTTCTGACAACTCATTTTTGTTAGCTGGGATACAGCACACATATCTACACTTTTGAGACCTTTTATAATACACATGTCCTGTCTGACGTGTTATTTGGCATCGATCGCAACTCTATCTTTGTTCTCTCTTGAGGAAAGTAAAGTAATGAAGTTGTCACGGCATTGGTCACAGTTTCAGATGCATGAGATTTGACACGCTCTGCTGCTTCAGTCTCACTGCAAACATTAATTGTAATAAAATACACAGCAAAGCAGCTAAAGACAACCAAAAGTGATGTTTTGTTCGATAATATACAGAGTCCTCCTAAAGTAGAAAGCAATTACCCTGCAAAACCTTTCAAAAGAGCAAAAATGAGTCTTAAAAGACATTGTTAAGGGTGTGTGTGTTATAACTGTAAATGCAGTATATAAATCCATCGACATGGTTAAATGCAGCTCTTTTCCTTCCTCATAATGTGTAAAACAGGTTTTCCTTTTCATTCAGGAGAGATTCATTAAAATAGAAAAGATGGAATTCCTGATTCTGAGCCAGTAAAAATCAGGGTTGGTATGTATTTTCAGTAGATTATATCAGGGGCAAAAATGCTAACTTGTGTTAAATAATTATAGAACTTTTAATTTCAGCATGTTACTCAGTTCTCATGTTAATTTAGTGTTCATCTCTTGAAACAAAAAAATAAAAAGTAATCATTATAAATAGATTATAAAGTAAATGCTTGAAAAAAATCAGTGGTGTGAAAGTCAGGAAATGACCTCCGTTCCGGCTCTAAAGCGCTTCCTGCGAGCCGTCCAGAGGAACTGATCCCAAATCACCTGAACTACGGCGATACTGACCCTTACTTAATAAAAGAGACGTGGGCAGGAAGTCACTGCGGGACACACAAGAAGTTGGGGGAACTCCAGGAACATGTTTTGGCATGACAAAGTGCTTTGGACTCTCAAGCACAAGCTCTGTGTTTTCCCATTTTCTTTGCTTGGAAGAAAATAAAACCTGTGTACAGTAAATCAATATAGTTTTGCTTTTCAAGCATTTTGTTCCCTGAGTTTGAAGTTTGAACTTGAATATGATGGATTTATCACTGTTTCCATTTTGTACATGTAAGATGAAACTAATAAAGAACCAAAACTGAAAAAAAGAAACAAACATGAAGGAAAAAGAAAGACATGCAATGCAAAATAAAAGATGAGGGGAAATGCAGAATTAAAGCACAAGCTACTCAATCCTCCAGTGTCCGTGCAGCATGTAATCACCTTGAACCCTTCATGTGTGTTTTTACAGCACTTCACACTGATGCAGTTGCCAGTCATGGGAAATAATAATGAGAACATCTCTGTTATAGATCAAAGAGGCTCAGTGATTGGTTCTCTCATTACTCAGAGGCCACGCCCCCACAAGGCACACCCACTGGTCTCTACAGCATAGAAAACAACTCAGAATTGCACACTTACACAAACACAAAGCTTCTGTATGTACACATACAACAGACTTACTAAATTTGTCCAGGTATATATCTCGAAAAATGACATATTTTAAATGACTAAGACATGCAAAATAACTATTTAAGTTCCAAGTTAAGAACTGCACTAATCACATGCAACATTTTATTTGACATAGTAAAATGTGCAATATATTACATATATCAAGTTTTTATATTTAAAAGTTGAGAAGTGAGCATTAAACACATGCATCATGATGAGGTCATATGACTATGGAAGCTTGTTTCTTCCACAGAATAAAGAAAAAATAAAAAATTACAAGAAACAATCTCAAAATTACAAGAAAAAACTCAGAATTGCGATAAATAAACTCAGAATTACAAGTAAAAAATTTGAGAAAGAAATAAAAAAATACAAGAAAAAGTCTGAATGTGAGAACTAAACTCAGAATTACAAGAAAAAAGTCTTAATGTGAAAACTAATCTCGTCCAAACTGTGATAAGAGTAGCAATTACAAGAAAACGTCTTAATTGTGATAAATAAACAGATTTACTAACAAAAAAGTCAGAACTTTGAGATAAACCCAGAATTACAGGAAAAAATGTGAATGAGATATAAAATCCAAATTCAGAGAAAAAAAAAATCTGAATTGTGAGATATAAACTCAGAATTACAAGAAAGAAGATTTTTTTTTGTGAGAAATTAACTGAAATTCATAGAAAACGTCAGAATTGCGAGAAATAAACTGTAAAAATTAATTAACTAAAAATTACAAAAAATATATCAGAAATGTGAGAAATAAACCCAGAATTACAAGAAAAAAAAGAATTGTATGATGAAAACAGATTTACAAAAAAAGTCAGAACTGTGAGATAAACTCATAATTCACGAGTTCACCCTTACATATAATTAGCTGAGGTATGGTATGCGTGAGGAGATGTGGTGGAGGATGGATGCTGATAAACTGTCAATGGAAAGAGGTAAGTCAGCAATATTTATACTGTGGTATTGATTACTAAATTGTGGTCCACCTGTGTTGATTATGCGAAGTATCTGACGCGCTCCTCCCGAACCTTGTTACTAGAACATCATCATGGAAAAAGTTTAAATTGAGATATAAACTCCAAATTCTGAAGAAGAAAAAAAAATCACAATCATGAGATATAAACTCAGAATTACAAGAAAGAAGTCTGAATTGCAAGAAATTAACGTAAATTCAAAAAGTTAAAAAGTGAAAAAAGTGAAAAATTCATAGAAAAAAAGTCAGGATTGAGAGAAATAAACTCAGAATTGTATGAAATAGGCTAAAATTCACAGAAACAAAATTATAATTGCAAGTTATAAACTTTAGTTTCACAAACTGTTTTTCTAAACCAGTGAATCATGTAGTGTCCAGTAGAATCCACTGTGCCCTAATTGACTTTGCACTGTGTAATGTAGACACGTCTGCAGGTGTGAACACTGTTCAGGATTAGTGTGTGTTATAGTATCACACTGATCAGAGCTCATGTAAATCCAGCACAGATGAAGCTTGTGCGATCGGTGTGTTTAACTGCGGTTATTACTGATGTTATCGAGCTCTTGCTGTTGTTCAAATGGGACGGCTTCATTTCCTCAGCGCTCTGAGAGACTACAACCTCATATTAAAATGATTACAACTGCTTTTAGAAGGAAATCAGCAATTCTGCCTAAAGGAAATGAACGTCCAAGCACAAAGGTTGAGAATAAATCAAAGAAATAAGCAATGAAACACCGTAATATGAACATGAACATTACAATTAAAAACTCAATGTGTGTGAGAAGCAAAATATATAAATACAAAAATGCAGTCTGCACACTGAAAAATACTGCTCCATACAAAAGTGTATTTAATTATTTACAAGGCAACGTTTCGACCCTCAGGTCTTCATCAGGCACAATCTCAATAAATGAGGAACACCTTTAAATACATAACAGGTGCTCACCTTAATTAGACTTCCTCACTTAGAAGTCATGTGACAGAAACAAATCATATGACAAACACTCAAAAAACAACATCAAATAACTTGAAAATCATATAACAAACACTCAAAATGCAGCATCAAATAACTTGAAAAAGACAAACATATGAAAATATTTATAGAAATGGCTTGATATCAAAATCCTCATTCAACCCTAATGGTGACAAAGTATTTAGAGAATAAATCCAAAAACATTCTCTCTGTAATAATTTCTTCTCATAGTCTCCACCTCTTGATGGTTTGGTTACCTTTTCTATACCGATGTACTTTAACACACTGACATTATGACCCATTTGCCTAAAATGAGACGCAATGGGACTGCGCATATCACCGGTCCTAATGTTGCTGCGATGTTCACAAATACGAATACGTAATTGTCTGGATGTTTTACCCACGTAGGCAAGACCACACGGGCAGCGAATTAAATAAATAACATGGGTTGAAGCACATGTGATAGTGCCTCGTATCGGAATGTCGCGACCAGTGCGTGGATGACTAAAAGAATTACATTTGTGTGTGAAAGCGCACTGAGCACAATTGCCACACCTGTAGTTACCTGGAGGAAGAGATGGAATACCTTTCATGCGTGCAGGATATTCAGATTTTACCAACCAATCACGGAGGTTATTTTGACGTTTAAAAACTAATTTAGGACTGTTTTTAAAAACGCCAGACAAACTAGGATCACTAGAAATAATATGCCAGTGTTTTTTTTAAAATTCTCCGAAACTCCGCACCCAAAGATGAGTACTTCGTTGTGCAAATGGGAGCATTGAAGGCCTGCGTTTTGTTGTTACTTTTGTTTTGTAAACACTGCATTTGAGATGTATCATTCAACTTCTGTTTGGCATTTTCTATCCATTCCATACGGTAACCACGATTCAGAAATCTTTTAGTTAACTGATTAGATTGGTAAGTGTAAGATTCATCCGTGCTGCACACTCTACGCACACGTTTAAACTGACTGATAGGCAAACTCTTAACTAAAGGTCTAGGATGGAAACTATCCCCTCTCAAAATGGTATTTCGATCCGTAGGTTTACGATATAGATCGGTATGAAGTTTGCCGTCACATTTGTATACTCTAACATCAAGAAAACTGATGCTAACAGAGTCATATTCCATAGTAAAATTCACATGCTCATTCCTTGAATTAAGATAATTTAGAAATAACATCATCTCTGCAGGTGTAGCCTTGGTAATCATAAAAATGTCATCAATATACCGTTTGTAGAACAAAATCTTAGGAAAAAAGAAATTTGACTCATTCAAAATAAAATCATTTTCAAAAATTCCCATATACAAGCAAGCATAGTTTGGTGCCATTTTACTACCCATTGCAGTACCTTTGATTTGTAAATAAAAATCGTCCTGAAAACGAAAAAAGTTCTTAGTTAAGACAATGTTCGCTAAGTCCAATAAACATGCTGTGCTGGGTTTTTCATCTGCAGGTCTTTTTGTTAGAAATTGTTCTAAAGCACCTAAACCATCAATGTGAGGAATATTTGTGTATAAGCTCTGAACATCAAAGGTGGCCAAGAGCACATCATCTATAGCAAAATCAACACAAAATAGTGATTCAATAAAATCCATAGAGTCTCTGACATAGGAAGACAACATTGGTACAAAAGGTTTTATAAAATAATCCACATAAGAGGAGATGTTTTCAGTAAGACTACCAATGCCACTCACTATTGGACGGCCTTTTAAAGGGGTGTCTAATCCTTTGTGAACCTTAGGCAGAGTATATATAATGGGTATTATTGGAAAGTCTACCTTAAGGAAATTATATTCATTTTTGCTAAACTCCCCATTCTCAAAATGGGATAACAACTTGGAGTCAATGCAGGTTTTAAATTTATTGGTAGGATCAGCAGGTAAAGATTGATAAAAAGTATGGTCATTCAATTGTCTACGAATCTCTTGTTCATAATCCGAAGCACGTTGAAGTACAATCGCGCCACCCTTATCTGCAGGACGCACTATCACCGTATTATCTTTGCCAAGATCAAGTAAAGCATCCCTCTCCTTTTTCGACAAGTTGTTGTAAACCTTATACTGCCTTTTGTTCTTAAGAGCAGTCTTTACATCACATTCCACAAGTCTACAATAGGTATCAAGGGATGAATTCCTATTCTTAGGTGGAATAAAAGTAGACTTTCTTTTAAAAGGGAGACGAGTGGTGGACTGTTCAATAGTGATGCTGTCCTGTGTGGTAGCAGGTGATACTTCGTTAGAAGGAAGCGACTGTTCATTCGTGCCAAAGAATTCGCGAAGTCTCAAAGTTCTAAAAAATTTTTGAAAGTCAATTATAGTATCAAAATCATTAGCCTCAGTGGTGGGAACAAAAGAAAGACCAAATGAGAAGCAAAATAACAGAAAATAGGTCTTGTTTTATGACAAATGTATTGTTTATGGTTAATAAAAGAGCAGATATCTACCAGTGGTTTCAGAAAAATCAGTTTAATTCAAAGGGAAAGCAAGTTTTATTATCCCACTGACAAACGTTTGTTCTCGTTTTAAGCAAAGACTCCTAATTTTGTTACTGTATGTTTCTCAGAGAACAAGACTTCACTTCTTCAGTTTGCATCTGAAGTATCGTGATTTAAAGATATTTATACATTTACATAAGAATACAAAACTAAAAAAATTAGGAAGATAGGAAGATTTTTAGAATGCATGCAACATTTAATGCAATGAGTTTATTAAATTTAAGACTTTCTGCTCCTTAATTTGCTTTAAGACTATTTAAGAAACCTTGAGGCACACGAATACAGTCAGAAAATCTGGAACAATATGCATCAGTATCAATGTGACTGGTGTAAACCCCATCAGAGGCAGGACTAGGAAGTGCTGTGAGTATTCGGCCTGGTTTAGATCAGAAATTTGACTCAGATCTTCTAGTTTGTTTAGTTTGAGTCACTGGTTTGTAGTTCCTGTTGTGTTCTGGATCACTGCTGTCTGATTCAGCCTTTCTTCAGCATTAGATCACACTCACAAACATCTCAGGAATCTGTTTCAGTGCCACAAACTCCTAAACCTGAGAACGCCACAGCTTTCATCTCTAATCTCATTTCTAGTTCAGAAACTAATGATAATCAACTTTAATGCGCTCAACGAAACTGCAATGACTTCACAGCAATTACAGATCATTAATCAACACACTGGAAAGTCGGTCAGTCAATTATTAGATTATTATTCTTATTATTATTTCCTTCCACTTGAATATAGAGCATGGATAACAGGTTGTCACATCATATATCATATCATATAATATAATATATTTATAAATTATAATGGGATGGTTTTAGACAATCTGTATTTCTAACTGTACCATTATGTGTTGTCTTGTTAAATACCCCAAAAAAATTAAAATAATGTAAAAATAAATATTACATTTAATGTTGAATATATATATATATATATATATATATATGATTAACATTTTAATAAAATATAAAATTATTTATATTTATTTATAATTATTATATAAAATTTAAATTATATTATAATTATTATATTTAAATTTTGTAAATAAAATTTCATAGTTTTTATTTTGCTTGTTGTTTCTAAAATAATTTAAAACTATTAATATATATATATATATATATATATATATATATATAAAGCTAGCTGAATGATGTCATATATATTAAGTGAAGAGAAACAGGATCAATGGTTGTGAGGGATTTAAGGTCACAGATGAAGCAAATGCGTGTCTACAACTGAGACAAGCAGGGAAAGTGATTCTGCATCTGGAAGAGATGACTGGGGTCTTGCATCAACCCCAGACAGAGAGAGAAAGATAGAGAGAGTGAGAGAGAAGGAGAGAGAGAGAGAGAAGGAGAAAGAGAGAGCGAGCGAGAGAGAGAGAGAGAGAGGGGGAGGGAGGGAAGCAAGCATTCCGGAAGGACGGCCGCGATTATCATTCCAGCTCCATGAGCTCAGGCTCCATCTCCCACCTAACCAGCAAATATCACGCAAGCTCAATTAAGTAAATAAACAACTGCTGCGTCTTCAATAAACTAAACACAAGCGGCATCACTTTACACTTACAAACTTTCCAGAGCTCTCCGCTGGACCCCGAGCCTGAAGGAGAAGCAGTGACCCAGTTTTCCTGCGGAAGTGTGTCGGGTCGTGACACGAAAATGGGTCACGGTTCTCAAAACACTGTACATCATTGCTCCTGAGATTAAAAAAAAATTATATTTAAAATAATTTCTGTTCTTTTGAACTTCTGAAAAATAAAATGTATCACAGTTTCCACACAAATATTGCACAGCACAACTGTTTTCAACAATGATAATAATCAGAAATGTTTCTTGAGCAGTAAATCATTATATTTTCATGATTTCTGAAGATCATGTGACACTGAAGACTGGAGGAATGATGCTGAAAATACAGATGTGCATCACAGAAATAAATTACACTTTAACAGATATTCACATAGAAAACAGCTGTTTTAAATTATAATAATATTTCACAATTTCTACTGTAGTTTTGATTAAATAAATGCAGCCTCAGTGAGCACAAGAGACATATTTCAAAAATTGATTTTGACTAGTTTCTCTAATATAATATGTTCCAAAACAACTTTAATGTGCACTAACCTAGATAACCTAGTGCCCTCCCTACCTAGACAGATTTTAAGGGATCACAGATATTCTTCATGGAGAAGGCAATCCCACAATGCACTGCAGACAAGTCAAGAGAAATGTTACTTATAAATATATTGCATTAAATCCCGAAATGCCATAGTCTAATTCAAAATGCTATTTTATGCACATTTTAATGTGCAAACCAGTCACTTGTGGCGCCTATGAATACAGCAGAAACAACATGTGAGTGTGGAGCAGGCGATGTTTCATCATAATCACTCATAGGATTGTTTAGCTGAGCGATTAAGAGAGAAAAGAAAAGACCAAGACCAAAAATTAGACAAAAGCAGCCGCAAGAGCACTTGGAAGCGTTTCCCAGAAACAAGAAAAACAGAGTACAAGAAGAAATCTGTACAAAACACAACCACAGAAACCAGAGTCTGGAAGAGACTCAATAATCTCAGGCTCTCGAAAATAAGGCCAAAGTCACAGAGATGCATTGACGGAATAATGCAAGACTCAGTTTGGTGTGGCTGTTGGGCCTCGGACGAGCAAAAGCCATCGTAACGTCTTAGTAATCTGTTTGCATGAAAGTGTTTCTCAAATTCACAGTTCCAGCGCTGGATAAACTTCATGATGAAGAGCTGATGTTTGGTTTATGTGAATGGTTGCATGTCTGGAGGAAGACCTGCTTCTTTGAAGCCGATGAAGGAAGGGCGGCCCTTTGTTTATTGGACGAGTTTGAAAGGACTCTGATGGAAAGCAAGCGTGGAGAAAACCCAGTTCTCGAGCTTCCACTCGGAATCTGGCGTCCATCCGGGATCCCAGCAGGAACACTGGATGATTCTTTCATCTTGCTTGGGAGAAAGAAAAAAAAACAGTGCTTCTCTTAACTGTTCAGGGCATTTTCAAATGACTAGACAGAATATGTAATGAATGAATTTACCAAGTCTGTCCTGGAATAAAACTTGACAAACACAAGGACACGCAGAGCAAATGTTTAGAGTTGTTCTACTGTACTGAACCCCAAGCTGCTCTTTACCAGTAACTCCAACGTACTGATGTCTGTTTGTCAGAATCTGGGACTGGATGTTGTAGTGTTTTGGAAATGAACAAGATGTCAGGGTGAAACTTGTCACTGGATTCGCCAAAGTTTGTGAGGATCATAGTGTCAAGTATTTTAAAGCTACAGTATCATCCCTGTAATAGTGGGGGGGGGGGAAATCTCTGTTTGATGTTTGACATAAAATAGCTCTAAAAACGAACATATAGGGATGGATGGAGTGATAGAACAATGGATGGTTGAATGAATGAATAGAAAACCATTGAATGATTAATGGATGGAGCAAAGGAATGATAGATTGGTGGATTGATGGATGGATGGACAGAAAAACAGAATGACAGATGGAAGATGAATAGTGCAATAGAATAATGGATGGAGTGGAAAAAAATGGATGGATGAATAGAAAAACATAATGATGGATGGATAGCTGGATGGATGGAGCAACAGAATGATGGACGGATGTACAGAAAAACAGAATGATGGATAGATATTGAATGGGGCAACAGAATGATGGATGGATGGAGCAATAGAACAATGGATGGATGGATGAATGAATAGAAAAACAGGTAGAATGATGGATGGGTGAAGGAACAAAATAATGATGGATGGATGGACAGAAAAAAATAGAATGACAGGTGGATGGATGGAGTGATAGAACAATGGATGGATGAATAGAATGATGGCTTTTGAATGGAGAAACAGAATGATGGATGGATAGATGGAACAATAGAACAATGGATGGATGGATGGATGGAGCAAAATAATGACAGATGGATGCTGAATAGCGCAATAGAATGATGGCTGGATGGATAGATGGAGTGATAGAACAATGGATGGATGGAAGGATAGTATGATGATGGATGAATAGAAAAACAGAACAATAGATGGATGGATAAATGACTGAATGGGTAGATGGATGGATAGGCAAAGAAACATAGAATGAGTGATGGATACTGAATGAAGCAACACAATGATGGATGGATGGATGGATGGATGGATGGATGGATGGATGGATGGATGGAGCAAATAGAGAGATGGATGGATGGATAGAGAAACATAGAAATGTGGATAGATGGATGGATGGATGAATGAACAGCAAAACATAAAATGACTGATGCATATTGAATGGAGAAACAGAATGATGGATGGATGGATGGATAGAAAAACAGACAGAATGATGGATGGATGGATAAATTAATAAATAAATATATAAAGGAATGTTTGTCACTTGGTAACCACAATGAAAAATGGTCCAAAAACTTTTTCTTATAAATAATCACATTAAAAAATAAAAATGGCATCACAAAATGCATTAGTGCAGCTCTACTGGTACAGTGCTTAAATATGGCAAAAGTCATATTTTCTAAATATTTATGAAATTTATGAAGAGGACAGCTCTTTTTCACGACATAGAATGATATTGTTTTTAAAAGCAGAGAATACAAAATAATACAGAGTTTTGAGAAGAGTATTGACAAGTTATCAAAATATCCTAAGGCACACGTGCATATTTTGCTAGAAATCAACTAATTCAATACATGTCAGGTAAACAAAACAAGCTCCGGTAATGTAACCCTTAACCCATCTCTTTTAGAGAACTACAGACCTGTTCCCTTCTTCCTTTCATTGCACAAACACTTGAATGAGCTATGTTCAACCAAGTCTCTGCCTTTCTCACACAGAACAACCTCCTCAACAGCAACCAGTCTGCTTTCAGAAGTGGAAATTCAACCGAGACTGCCTTGCTCTCAGTTGTTGAAGCCCTAAGACTGGCAAAAGAGGATTCCAAACCTTCGATACTTACCTTGCTGGATCTGTCCCATGCTTTTGACATGTTTAGATCCTCCAGTCAACACTGTTGGCAAAGGGAATCTCAGGAACCGCACTCCAGTGGTCTGAATCTTATCTCTCAGATAGGTCTTTCAAGTTATCTTGGAGAGGTGAGGTGTCCAAGTCACAGAATCTAACTGCTGGGGTGCCTCAGGGCTCAGTTCTTGGACCACTTCTCTTCTCTTTCAACATGGTATCACTAGGCTCTCATTCAGAAACATGGCTTTTCATATCACTGCTATGCTGATGAAACTCAACTCTACCTCTCATTACATCATGATAATCCAACAATAAAAATGAATGTTTGCCTACAAAACCACCACTGGCTCTGCGTCCCTTTACCTAAATTAATTACTTCAGACTTATGTGCCCTTTAAAAGCTTGCAGTTGTGCAAGTTAACATCGCTTGATTGTGCTGTCTCAAATAGGAACAAAATCACTATCACAGAATTTTTTTAATTTAATTTTATTTTTTATTATTAAACTGAAGCTTTTAAATTAAATGTTCCCTCCTGGTGTACTGACCTGCTCAACTCGATCCGAGCAGCTGAGTCAGTATCCATCTTCAAGAATCGGCTAAAAACACATCTCTTCCATCTTTATCTGACCCTCTAATTCTAGCACTCTCTTTTCTAATTCTATTCTTTATAGAAGAAAAAACATCTTGCCCCTTTTAGACTTGCACTCTTGCACTATATATTTACTTATTTTCTTTTAAAAAAAAGTGCTTCTCTAATCTTTTTGTATTCTGTCCGTTTCTTTTAAGCAAAAAAGGCCTCTAACACTAGCTTGCTCTATTCTTTTTCTATTCTACCTGTTTTCTTTTATTATAAACCCTTGCTAAGTGTTCTGAGTCTTGTTATAGCACTTGCATATCATTGCTCTTTTGTTTCCATCGGATAAAAGAGTCTGTTGAATGTCTAAATGTAATGTGGATTTTATTCATCACTTTGTATCCTGATTTTCATTGAAGTCACTGAATAAACTTTGATTCTCCCAGAAAAACAACAACAATAATTCATGCCTAGACTTGACTCCAAATCAGAAGACAGTAGAATCAGGTCTCAATGTCTGTGAGGTCATAGGCTCAAAGCAGGAATTACTACATGTCAACAGCACTTGTGCAACGCTGGTCCGCCTGTACATACACGTCCCAGAACGTCCCAGGGACCGTTATCATTGCAAAGCTGGAAGGACTTAGCAAAGCCTACGGGGAACAGGAAACCAGCAGCAGACACAATGACATCAGATTACTCACAAGTGAAGCCCCTAAACATGACGTTGATGCGACGGAAACCAGCCGTGCCCTTTCCAGCTTTCACAGGAACATGATGAAAGTCAGAGCCGAGCACCTCAGGTGAACTTCCTCAGTATCTCGGATCACACTTCACAGAAATTACGTTACCAGGTGTGACATCAGCACAGACCAAACAAATGCCGAGCTTTAGGGAGGAGACGCAGGTCACAATCCATCGACACCTGTTTGACAATCTCTGGACTTTAACACTCGGGATCTGAGAAAGACTCTGTACTGTAGAAGGACAGCTAAAAACGGGATATAACTGCAAAGAACTCTTGGGTTACGGTAAGAGAAACTCTTCGTTTCACTCTGAGCGACATTTCAGATCACTTCTAACAGAATTATATGATGTTGCATTTATATAAACCCATAAAACTGTCTGCACTCTTCAAAATAAAGGTTCTTTATTGGCATAGATGGTTCCCTGAAAAACCTTTTACATCCATGGAATAAAAAAAGGTTCTATGAAGTGGAAAAGGGTTCTTCAGATTATTCAAATGCAAGAAATGATTATTTAAATAACCGTTCACTGAAACGTTCTTTGTGGAACCAAAAATGGTTGTTTTACACTTTCAAAAATAAAGGTTCTTTATTGGCATTGATGGTTCCATGAAGAACCTTTGACATCTATAGAATCTTTCAATTGTCCAAAAGGTTCTTTATAGTGGAAAACGTTTCTTTAGATTATTAAAATGTTCTTCAAACCAAGAAAATAATGTTTCTTTACAGAACTGATCACTTTGGGAGACCAAGATGGTTCTTCATTATTGGCATTGATGGTTCCATGAAGAACCTTTAACATCCATGGAATGAAAAAAAGGTTCTTCAAATTCTTAAAATGAAAAGAATGGTTATTTGAATAACCGTTCACTGGAACGTTCTTTGTGGAACTAAAAATGGTTCTTCTACACTTTCAAAATAATGGTTCTTTATTGGCATTGATGGTTCCATGAAGAAACTTTAACATCTATGGAACCAATAAAGAATCTTTACAGTGGAAAAAAATGTAAAAGAATATTAAACTGTAAGAAAAAAAAAGATATGTTTCTTTAATAACTCTTTATTGAAAGCTTCTTTGGAGGAACCAAAAATAGTTATTCTAGACGCTTAAAAATAAAGGTTCTTCATTGATGTCTTGCTTCCATGAAGAACCTTAAAAACTTTATTTTTTAGAAGGTTTTTTCAAATTATTAAAATGTTCTTCACACTAATACAAAATGGTTCTTTTAAGAACTGATCAATGAAAGGTTCTTAGGGGAAGCAAATGTGTTTTTCTATGGCATTCGCTTCAACAAACCCACCTTTATTCTTTAAAATGTAGCAAGTTTTATGGCTTTATATAAAAGCAATGCAATATAATGATCATGGAAGCAAAGTAGCAGAAGTTTACACTATTCTCAAACATATAAGATTTGCATCAATATAAATAAAACATGATGATTATTTAGGGATTTTGTGGCTAGATATCCAATGCTAGTAACAGGATAACTCGATCAAACTGTCTTTCAGCCTAACGAGTCTTGTCATGTTTGCAGAAACGCCTCAATCGTTTGTTGGCTTCCGACCGCAGCCGTTCAGATGTGGGTGTGAAACACCTGAACACCTTCCCAGGTAAGACACGGACAATCAAACATCATTTGAAAGCTTTACACTGGGAAAAAAACTGGTGTAGAAACAACTTCCTCTCATAAAGTGCTAGAAGATTTCACAAATAATTGAAGAATTTTGAAGTAGAAAGACTGAAATCGTTCTCCAGTAAACATTCTTTTATTTACAACTTAATGGTTTTGATTCTGACTGATTCTTAATTGAGGGATTTGTCAGGGAAGCGTGTTTTTTCCACAACAAAAAAGTATATTTTTTATTGCTTTAAAAATTGATTTATTAGTTTAAATCATGCATTTCCATAAAAAACATCCACTTCTATCCGCCCTCGCTCTCGTTGCTAGTTTGTAGATGAATGCTTTTATGTGCTCGCCGTCTCCCGCTGCTACTAAAGTGCCGATAAAACCTTTATTGGCCAACAAAACGTGTTTTCTGTAGAGCCGTGCAAATTTAAAGAGTGAGTGTTGCGAGTCACGAAAGCTGATCTAATGAACTGTAAACCGCGAAACAGGGCCACAACCGTCTACGCCAATGCCAACTGGAGTAAAGAGCTTCCTATGTACAGTATCACAATTAATTACTCTGTATACCAAACTAATTTAGTCATAGTCATGCTTTCATGAGAGCACATTATGAGAACATGTTTGGAGAATGCATGTCACTAGTTACAATGGAATCCAGAATGTAATTGTGCAATTAAAATATGTGTAAATGTGATTTCATTTGCATGCTCAAAGAAGAATTAAAACTCATGTGCTGTAAGAAGAAACATGTCAGTGGTTGTGAAGATGTTGCAGTCTCAACTGTTAATCTGTAACCAGCTGGAAGAAAACATAATCTTAATCAAATACTGGTTACAATCAACAGCTATATCTGAGATTGCTTCGGTACCTGTGCTGGATCAGATAAAGAGTCTTCTGCTCAACAAAGCTGTGTTTATTTGATCAAAAATACAATACAAATATATCATTCTAATATGCTGATTTGCTGCTCAAGAAACATTTCTGATTATTATCAATGCTGAACACATTTGTGCTGCACTTGTGATACATTTTATTTTTCAGGAGTCACAGATACCTAAATAGAAAGTTCAAAAGAACAACAATTATTTGAAATAGAAATATTTTTTTTTGCATTATAAATGTCTGTACTGTCACTTTTGATCAGTTTAATGCATCCTTTTTTTTATTTCACTTTAACTCGTAATTCCAAATATATGATATAAAGGGGCTAAAAAAATCAATGTCTTTTTATTCTTTTTTCAATAATTGCTAAAATGTTACAAATATTTAATGCATATAATAAAACAAAATTGTAAAAACTGTTAGTCTATATATAATAAATCAACTATATATATATATATATATATATATATATATATATATATATATATATATATATATATATTAAGACCATTTTTTACTGGCACTTTTGATACACTTAATGTGCCCTTGCTAAATATAAAGTATTAATTTTTTTTTAACACCAGCAATTAAACAGCAATTAAGAACAAGTGCCAATTATTATTATTATTTTAGGACTTCCACTTTTGATCAATTTAATGCATTACTGCTAAAAAAAAATACTTTCTGAAAGGAATCTATTTCAGGTAATTATTGCACTGATTATTGTCAGGTTTGATGACTTCTTCCTCTAATAATCTGTTCCAGGACCAAGCTTCGTCACTAGCTGTCACAAGATGCCCTTGTGGACATCGTTACTCCGCAAACCCACGTCTGGACGCTGGCAGAGGAAGCTATCGAACCGAAAACAGGTTTTGTCGGTCAACATGGTCAGCCTTCCTCAGGGCGATTTCCGGCATCTCTCTCACATCGGCAGGGATGGACACACGGACAGTTTCGGAGACCTGTCGTTCCTGAAGAAAGGCCACAGTCTCCTGCTGCAGAGCTCCAAGAGCGAGCAGAACCTGTTCCTCCCGCCGCCTCCCAAACCGCCCCGAATCAACCTCGAAGCAGACCACTGCACCCCGATCTGGGAGCATCAGAGACAGAAGTGCAGCTCACTTCCCCTCCTGGACACGGAGGAAGACGAGGACGAGTGTTCACACATCAGCGGGAGCTCTGGACGAGATTCGACCCAAATCAACCCAGAGGAAACACATCCTGACCAAACGGACACCGCGTTCGTGTTCAGTCTGGATCTGGGACCCTCTATACTGGACGCCGTGCTGCAGGTGATGGATAAATCCATCAATAGACAAGAGTTGTGACCCGGAAATAGGGCTGGACAATATACCCAAAAAATTATTTAATGTGTTTTTAAGAAGTCTCTTCATTCCAAACGCCTGATTCATTTAGAAACGAATCAAGTGACTGTCTTTTTGAATGGCTCTTTGATTCATTTATTCAAAGAGTTTGTTCAAAACGCCTGATTCGTTAAGAAACACATCAAGTGACTGTCTTTATGAATGGCTCAGTGATTCATTGACTCAAATGATTCATTCAAAAACAGATTCATTCAGGAACTAAATGCAGCCGTGTTCCTCCGAGAAGCACAAATGCTCTGCTCCGGTTCTGTTTGGAGCTCGTTTTGTTGGTGAAACAGAAAAAACAGACAATGTTAAAATGTAACACACAATATTAACTTCCTGTTTGTTGAACTGTTGCATAAATACAATAAATGCAACTCTCATGATGGCGCTCAAGCACCGATATTTAGGAAAACGGCACTCTTGCGCATGTGATATTCTGTCAGAAATACAGCAAAAGAAGTAATATTCTGACATATGTTTAATATTTAAAATGACTGTTTTTGAATCATCATATTTTCATGATTTCTGAAGATCATGTGACACTGAAGGCTGGAGGAATGATGCTGAAAATACAGCGGAGAATCACAGAAATAAATTACAATTTAACACAGATTCACACAGAAAACAGATATATTAAATAGTAAAAATATTTCTGAATATTACTGCTTTTGCTGTATTTCTGATCAAATAAATGCAGGTCGGTCTTCTTTAAAACACAAGAACTTTTGAAAGCTTGTGCATCTTGGTGTTTTCTATTTGGATTTGTGTTTTTAGTTTTTCATCCTGCTTGATATTGTCTAATGAAACAATGTACATATCATAGGCAATAAAAACAGATGTTGTGATAGAAACCGCAGCAGCTTCAGCTATTTTTCAGATGCGCTCGTATCAAACTGCTACATGTTGACATACTGTAAAACTGCCTCATTCCATATCATTTATG
This sequence comes from Carassius auratus, assembly GCF_003368295.1. Taxonomy (NCBI): domain Eukaryota; kingdom Metazoa; phylum Chordata; class Actinopteri; order Cypriniformes; family Cyprinidae; genus Carassius; species Carassius auratus. The sequence goes on along the minus strand of NC_039259.1, from coordinate 26,989,801 downwards.
AAAATATATGGATATAGCGCCAAGCCCTGACTGGAAACGGACTGTAACTCGCTGCAGGAAGCTGGCTGTGTTTCTGATCAAACATCTGAACTCTGGACAATTAGAACAAAACTCAAAACATTGCTCAACCAGACATTTCTTCCAGGAAAAGCAGAGCGTTTCAGACCAGTGTTGTGGTGTCCAAATCCTACACCCTTTTTTAAGAAATCCCCCCTTCGAATGAAGTCTGTTATATAACGCTGAGGAACAGATATCTCAGAAATATCTCAAGCAGCGTTCGTCAATGCTTGCAGAAGTCGAGTTAATCATGGATCAGCTTTTATTTCAAACTGTGATTCCCTCATCTGCTTTCTGAGCGTTTACAGACATGTTTGCACTGTATGATCTATTATATCAGGCTTTATATTTCTATGTAAGGTCAATTCAGTGACAAGATTAACTATTGATTTTATTTGACACCTCACCACTAGATCTGCAAGTGGAAGGAAACAAGAGTAATTCCTTAATAAAATCATGTTATGTTTTTATATATGTACATATTATGCATATTACCTTTATGTAGATATATATTTTATTTTTTATATGCCGTGATCATATAAACACAGTGGATTTCATAAATAAAGTGCATTTTGTATTTATTACATATTTTATTATTTAAAGATTAGTATTATAATAATAATATAATGTAACTACTACTGCTAATAACTATAATATTATTATTATGATAATACTACTACTAATGATACTGCTAATGATAAACTAGTAATATAATAAAAACATAATTAAACTATTATTAGCTTATATAAGAAATTAAGAAAAATGTACATTCCAATATATATATATATATATATAAAATATATAATACAAAATATTTTTAATTTAATTTAGATTTTTTATGTTACAATTTTGTAATATTTACACACACACACACACACACACACACACACACACACACATATATATATATATATATATATATATATATATATATATATATATATATGTGTGTGTGTGTGTGTGTGTGTGTGTGTGTGTGTAAATATTACAAAATTGTAACATAAAAAATCTAAATTAAATTAAAAATATTTTGTTATAAGCGTATATATATATATATATAAAATTTGTATTTGATCCTAAATGTAAGTGATAATACAGGTTATTTTTTAAAGTTTCCATTTTCATTTTAATACCACACAGATGTAGTTTATCAAAAAATTACAGAAACAAAGATCAAAATTACTAAAACTTTAGTTAAATTTCAAATGAAAATATAAAACATAAAAATACATTAAAAAATACAAACTATTTAATATGTAGGTATTTATAAATGACAAAAACACAGAACAGAATTACTAAACATTTAACTAAAATTCAAATAAGATTTATTTATTATATATTACATATTACTATTTTAAAATATAAAAAAAATAGTATTTTATCTGTAATTTTATACTTATATTATCACATTTAGGAAAAAGTTCTTTTAACCTATTTTAATACTTAAAGTAAAACTAAACAATTATGACAAAAGTTGCTTTATTATATATATTAATAAAATATTTTTATTTCAGTTAACGTTTATTTTAATTCAAGCAGCAAAATGTTTATTTATTTATTTATTTATTTATTTGTTTCAGTTTCACTTCCCTGCCTAAAGATCTTAGAAACAACACTTAAAGTTCAGACAAGTTCAAGAATTACACGGGAACCGGCTGTACTTTCAAAATATGACTTACACTTTGTCTTAAGTTAGAAAATAATGCATCTAGACCATAAAAATCAATCAATGCAATGAGAGAATGAGAAGAAAAATAAACGTTGGAAGCATATGAAAAGCATGGAGAAAGTCAGGAAACACAGGAATATTTCTTCGTTCATGTGCAGAGAGAGATTCTGTGTATTTTCTCTCATTTTTCATTTACTTCAGAATAATATGACAAGACAAGTCTTGTTTTCTGAAAAACTGATCAAAAAAAGTGAATTTATGCTTAAAAATGCAATACTGATAATTTTTTTTTTTTTTTACAAATGTTATCTCAATGTGTTTTTGTGCCGATTTAGGCCTGTCCTGGATAAATAAATGACACTAAATGAGCGATTCATTGAATCAATAATTCAATTTTAATTCAAAACTGTTGATTTGTTCAGAAACGAATCAAGTGACTGTCTTTAAATGGTTCACTGAATCGTTTATTCAAACAGTTTGTTCAAAACGGTTGATTCATTTAGAAATGAATCAAGTGATTGTCTCTATGAATGGCTCATTGAATCATTTATTCAAATGATTCGTTCAAAATGCCTGATTCATTTAGAAACACATCAAGTGACTGTCTTTATGAATGGCTCAGTGATTCATTGATTCAAATGATTCATTCAAAAACAGATTCATTGTTTTGTGTTGTTCCGAGATGCACAAATGCTCTGCTCCGGCTCTGTTTGGAGCTTTGTTGGTGAAACAGAAAAAACAGACAATATTAAAATGTCTAAAATGTAACACATAATATTAACTTCTTGTTTGTTGAACTGTTGCATAAATACAATAAATGCAACTCTCATGATGGCTCTCAAGGAAAGATATGTAGGAAAACGGCACTCTGGCATAGGTTATATTACTTAATTGTCATATCTTATAAATATAAAAAACACAAACCCTTGCAGGATATTTTTTGCTTTCATAATTTTAGATTATTAAGATCATTATTCTGGCAGATGTGTTTTCTTGATTTATGCATAAACTAAATTTATCTTCCCATCTTCTGTCATTTAGCTTCTTTGGTAAATGCACTTTGATTTATGAATGTTGATATATTTGCACTGCAAAAGACAAAATACTAAGTAAGTAAATCTTTTGCAGAGAGAGAATCAGTGCAAAGTGAAGAGAAAAGTCATGTCAAATGAGTGAGTTTATGCTTAAAACAAGAACAAATATCCACAAATGGGGTCAGAAAAATAAACTTTGGCTGATATTTTGTTTTAAGAAAATGTTTTACTTGATCATTTTTTCAATCATCGACTTTTTCATTGTTTTTTTTTTTTATCGTAAGTAAACGCATCTTGATTTAAGAGTGTTTAGATATTTGTACTGGAAAACCACACAGAAATACTGAGCAGCTCAGGGAAAGCCTTACAGAAAACAGAAACTCATCCCCAATGCACAGATATGAATCTCAGATGAAAATATTCCTCCCTCAGAGCAGCAAATCATCTAAAATCACACAAGCTCCCGCCAGCCTTCCCAGAAACCCCTCTGTCTGGGGAAAGCCAACAAACCTTGGGCTGCCAAGAGCAAAACCCGAGCTGCATGCCAGTTTATTCTGGGGAAGAATCTAGGTTTCAGTCAAGCTCTACAGATATGGCTGAAAAAGGCAAACTCCCCAAAATATCCCATCCATCTGTTTCATGTTTTGTCTGACAGGAACCGCGACGCGTTTGGCAGCAAAGAACCACAGACGTCTGTCAGACTCCCACTGCTATCTGAATCTACGCCTGTAGATCAACCAATGCCATGATTTATGAGCAAATGATTTGCCCCCAAAACTGCAAATGCGATGGATTTGATTTAAATGAAATTGTGATGGTGGTATTATAAATATTTATGTATATTATATATTTACATTATTAGCATCTCGTACTACTACTACTACTAATAAAAATAAATATTATTATTATTATTATTATTATTATTATTGTTATTATTAAAATGATTAAATTATAATATTTATTATTGTTGTTATTGTTTATACTTTTTATTAGTATTCAGTAATAATATATGTTATTATTATTATTATTATTATTATTATTATTATTATTATTAAATTAAAGAATATTTAAAATAATAATAATAATTATTATTATTAAATTATATATATATATATATATATATATATATATATATATATATATTGTTCGTGTAAATTAATTTTTAAAAGAATATGTAAAATAATAATAATAATTCATTAATTAATTAATCAGATAATAATAATAATAATTAATATTAATTTAAAGACTATGCTTAATAATAATAATAATTATTATTATTAGTAGTATTATTATTATATAGCTATATTTCGACAGTACTATTTTTGCCTTAATTTCATATTTTTAAATAGTCTTTACGAATGGATTTGAAAGGTTTTACTGTCGTAATAAACAACTTTAAATTTAATTTAAAAAAAACTAATGTTGATTTATACAACTTGATAAAAGGTAGACATTTTAATCCAAGAATAAAATAAAGTAAATAATAAATATGATTAAAATTATTAATCAAAATATAATTAATTAGAACAAAATTTGATTACTTTTTAATAAATAAAAAAATTCACAAAATGCCATTTATATTATCGCAGATAATAGATATATGATGTTTCTATATCGATCGATATATATATATATATATATATATATATATATATATATATATATATATATATATATATATATATATATAGTATACTCATGAAAAGCAGTTACGAGTCAGATATCGCATCCTGATACGTTTAATCCCAAACGGATGCGAGCAGATGCTACGGAGAGAAGCTAACATCGAGTGAAGCCAAAAGTCGAGTGTGTGAAAACCCTGAAGTCGGGAAAAGTAAACTGTTCAAATTACATTTCTGCTGAACAAGATGATTTCTGTTCAGTTCTGAATAAGTGCACCATCCAAAAACTCTTATTAGTCATTTATTTCATGCTCCAAGACGTTGCACAACCTTCATATATCATGCAGACCCTGAGAACTGATCACAGCTCGGAGCCGTGAAACCAAACCCAATCCAAATAATCTAGATTTATAGTCCGAGTCGTGCAGAGGGAACAATTAAACGGTACACATAACTCAACAGAAGAAACATAACTCTGCTTCAGGCTCAAGTGTGATTGAAGATAGAAAAGCAGACTGCGATGATATACAGGATTCAGAGCTGAAATACCAAAATGACCTTGTTAGGACTGAATGATCAAATATACAGCTCTCTTCAATGAACGGATTCAGAGCAGTTTTACAGAAAATCATGATGTTAATCTTATGATATCTTGATATCTTCATGCCTTATAGGTGCATTTAACAAATTATAGCTGGATTATAATATAGTTTGCAATGTTTCATGAAATTAACAATCAAGGGATTATGTTTACTACATGTATGCAAATAAAGTGGGATAATTTATATACTGCATATATAACTAATATATATAATATTAACATCATCAAAATATATATATAAATATGGATGACATATGACACACACACACACACAATTTTATTTTTTAATTTTTTTATATAATATTTATTAATAGTATTACTATTGAATATAATTTATTATATTTATTTTTTATTAAATGTCTACCAAAAAATATATATTTTTATTATTTTAAGTCATATAAATCAACGATGCTTTTATTAATAAATTACAGACTTTTATAAAAACCAAATGATTTTGTGAAATAAAAATGGAATTATTATAATTATTCATCAATATTCTATTTTACTTTACAGTACAAAACTAAATATTCTGCTAAATATTAATCTTAATTATTTTTAAAATAATAATCATAATTTATTATAATTATTGAGTGTTAATAAAAATAATTATTATTAATATTATTCAATTTGTTTAAAGTAATAATAATAATAATTATTATTATTAATATTTTTACATTTAAAAAATTTATAAAATGCATTTAAAGTGAAAATCAAAATAAATTAAAAAATATATATTTTTGGGCCCAATTGTGCAACCCCTATTTAGGTTTTCACTCCGTTTAATCTTACTACCATCGATCCACGTTCACACTGCAGTTAAATACAGTTGTCACTCCTCTTCTGAGTGCAATGATGACTGAGCAGAACCATCAATAACACAGAGATCATACCATAACGCTTTCTACATCTCAGTGTAACTTAAACGTGGAGATATTCTCCTGCATTACACCTCAGAGATGTGTCACACACATCACACACCAACCCTGAAACCAGATCTAAACGAGGAACCATTAAAACCAGTTCATTAACAGCTAAATGGAGACGCTGAGAACTTTGAGGTCGGTTCCTTTCTGCTCTTCAAGGCTGCAATATTTTGTTTAAAAATACAGGAAAAAAATATTATTTAAAAAATATTATTGCAATTAATTTAAAACAGTTGTTTTCTGTGTGAATAGAATGAATAGAAAGATGAATAGAAAGTTATAAAGAACTGCATATATTTAACAAAAAATTATAGTAAGCTTTAACAAATTACAGTAAAACTATATGTATATAAACTAATTAAAAATATTTATAAAAACAATGACAGTAAAACAGCACTGAATATTTTTTTTTATATTTACTAATATGTTAGCTATATTGAGTTATCATTAGAATTTTAGTTCATGCTTTAGTAATGTTATTGCACCTAAATCATGATCTGCTCTCCTCATGCGTCCGGAGTCCGGAGGCTGTGTTTGTGCCGGATCTCGTGCGTGTCACACATCACACACACTCTCTGTCCTAATGAGACTCGTGCTGGGGGTCAAACAAACCCTCCGGAGTCATTGTTCAGGAGCCGAACCTCCTCTGACCGATCTCTCACATACACTGTTTAGATTGAACACCAGATCCACAGGAACTTTAGACCTCTGTTAAACTTTACACACGTACAGCAAAACAGTACAAATGGTAAGTATTTTTACTAGCCTATTTAATATATTTTTTCTCTTTTAATATATTTCAAAATGTAATTTATTGAGATTTGAAAGCTGATATTTTTTTTTTACATCATTACACAAATTCTAATATTCTGATTTGCATATTATAATAATGTTGAAAACAGCAGAGTAGAATTTTTTTCAGGTTTCTTTGATGAATAGAAACAGCATTTATCTGAAATATAAATATTTTGTAAAATGATGCCTTTATCATCACTTTTGTTAAATTTAAAGAATCCTTGCTAAATAAAAGTATTCATTTATATCATTTATTTTCCAATAATATATATATATATATAATTATTATACATATTTATTTATTTTTAGTTTTAGTTTAAATGCTCTATTTGTTATTTTTTCTTGTTTTGGGTAATATGAATATGAATGTAAATAATAAGTAATGTTTGTAATATAACATTTTACATTACATTATATTATTTTATATTTACATATATATATATATATACATAATTAATAAATATATTTATTTCTCCTTTTAATTACTTTATTTGTTCATATTTTTGTTTGTTTGATAAACGTATAATAATGAAAATAAGTAATAATACATAAAGATATATATATATATATATATATATATATATATATATATATATATATATATATATATATATATATATATATATATATATATAATTTATTTATTTATTTTTTATTACGTTGTTTGTTCTTATTTCTGATTAAGGTAATATGATTATCAGTGTAAATAATAAATAATGTATCTAATTTAGTATTACATATATTACATTAGGCCTATATTTACATTATATATTTATTTTTAGGACAGAGTTCATGCCAAATCTCATCTCTGTGTAATTGAGCTCTGGTGTTTATTATCAGTGAAGGAGCTCACAAACAAACATGACACAATAATGAGATTAAACACATAAACACATCCGCTAATGAAGAAAACTCTGAAGCACAGGAACAGATCCGTAATGAGAGTTATAGCTCAGAGAGGATCGATGTCCATTAGAAAGCATATTCAGTCTTTTAGAGGAGTCTTACTGCATCTGATTCCAGCTTCAGAAGCTTTCATTCAGTTTCTGAGAGACAGGATGTACTCGCTTCCCAAACAGGAAGTACACCCCCCGGTGGTCCGTGAGTGAACTGCGAGATGATGAAACAATTAATCCAATCATAAAAGTTATTAAATTAGTAATTAGTAATTAAAATTAATACAATTATACCGTAACAACTTTTAATAAATCACTAAATCATTACAATTAAATTAAACATTTAAAAATACATTTAAAAATCCATTTTCAGTTAAATAAATAAAAAATAAATAAAAAAAAAAAAAAAAAAAAAAAATATATATATATATATATATATATATATATATATATATATATATATATATATATATATATATATATATTAAAAACACGCTTGTTATGTTTTTAATCATTGTCATTATCATCTGTCATTATTAATGGCATTCTAATCCTGAAAATAATAAAAGAAGATGTTTTGAAAAATTTCTTTAATTTATTTTTTATTTTATTTTATTTGTCCAGTGTTGTTTTGCTCCTAAAACTGTACAAAATATCTTCTTTTGTGAAAATGTTTTACAAAACATTTTCATTTAGATTTACATTTAAATATTGAATGAACAGAATATTATTTTTTACATTGGTAAGCCTTTATGTATAATAGTGCATTATAAAGATATTCATAATTTTTTTATAATGCATTATATCTGTTCACAAATAATTGAATCCAAAGTTACAATTAATAACAATATTTGAAAGTTTGTTAGTCGTGTGTTTTAAAGCATTACACTTTCTGTAAGTGTAACAGTGAATGGTGAAGTGTTACAATGTGTTATAACTGTGGTTACAATTATTCACAAGATCAGACCATGCATTATACGGTGTTTTACAAGCATGCAATAAACTACTTTTACAATGCATAATATATAAAGGCGTTTAGTAAAGTGTTGCAGTTACATTTTCATACTTTAATGCACCTGCTTTCATCTCTTCCAGTGCACACTGTGTATAATCTGTAACTCCACACGACAAACACTGACACCTTCTGGATGTTCACTAATCAGACACTTACAGACAGTTTCAGAAGAGTTACTGTCTGAATATCACTTTAGATAAAGAGAAATGTGTGGATCTTGAAGGAACAGATCAAACAATAATGAAAAGTTTGTTTGTAGGTGAGTTTGTGTCTTCATCAGGTTTGTAGAAATGTAGCACTGCATCAGTGTCTCATCAATGGATGCTCTGCAGTGAATGGGTGCCGTCAGAATGAGAGTCTGATAAAAACATCACAATAATCCACAGCACTCCAGTCCATCAGTGAACATCTGGAGAAGACAAAACCTGAAACACATCCAGCATTAAGATGATTTTAACTCAAACACATAGAGTCTATAATCCATAATAACACTTCCTCCAGTGAAACAGTGTTCTGGTCTGAATTCTATTTTAAATAAATGCTCTTCTTTTTAACACTTTAATCATCAAAGAATCCTGAAAAAAGTATCACAGGTTTGCAAAAAAATCTGAAGCAGGAGAACATCTTCAGATCTGATAATAAATCATCATATTTTCATGATTTCTGAAGATCATGTGACACTGAAGCCCGGAGGAATGATGGTGGAAATACAGAAATACATTACACTTTGTGAATCAAACGAGCTCGAGTCCACGACTGCAGCACAAATACATGCACGTGTTATTCTGTATCTGTATCTGTACTGACCTGTCGAGCCACTCTCTAAACCATTCATCAACACGACTTATGAAATCTAGACACATTATGAAGCAAACTACTAAAAAGCTGTGTCTGGGTTCTACATGTGGCGACAGGTTCGTAGAAACACTTCCTAAACAATCTGACTCAATAATATAATCATTTATTGTTACACAATGCGGTTTGGTTTACAGTAAAGTGTGACCTCAAGGAAATTAGATTTAATAGCGATCAAGTTGATGACTTAATGTGTGACTTTTTATATCATAATCTGTTTATATCATAATCTGTATGACTTTTTATCTGAAATTTACATCTATGAGCTGTAAAAGCCTGTTAAAAAAAGATACAAAAAAAAAAAACTAAAAAACTAAACGTATGCAAACTTTTTTAAAGATCTAAAAATATCACAAAATTTTCAATAAACTGTAACATTTAATATATATATATATATATATATATATATATATATATATATATATATATATATTATTATTATTATTATTTAAATGATATTTTAAATTCATGTATGACTACATTTTACAGTTTATTTTCTAGATGTTATAATTTTATTTTATTTTTATTTTTTTAATTATGACAGTGTAATAATTACCACTTTTTATCTCATAATTTTCTTTATATCTCAAAATTAGGCCTACTTTATTACCATAAAGGCCTGATGCATCACATATGATACTGTACAAAGACACACATGCAAACTTTTTTTTAATATTAATATTTTGACTAAAGGATCAATAATTTGTTCCACTGTGATTTCTCTGCTGGTTATTTCATATATCAGGCTTCGAAGGGTTAATATAATCCCAGTGAATGCAGCTCAAATTGAAAGCTTTATCTAGACTCAGATCTATCAGTTTTCATGTCGTCTCGAGTGTTAATAAAATAACTGAAGATGGCTCAAAAGTTGAATCTACTCGAGATATTAGGGTTAAAGATGCTTGACGTCCAGACATTTGATGCGTGTGCTGGACATCGTTCATAATAACGTCTTTGTCGTGATTGAGCTGGAGGGTTTTAAACATGACTTTTCTTGCTTAGCATCTGTTCAGTGTCACAGAAACACTTGACAGCAGACCGGATCCTGAACTACAAACACTCAAGAAACATCTGTTTGTCTTATTAGTGGAGATATACGAACCTGTCTCAATGATGAGGGAAAAACAGGGAAAAACTATTACATACCACACTTTCTAGGCATAAATAGCAAACGTAATATTGTGAAGACTAGCTAAAGTTTGCTAAAACATACCACTATGATCTTGCAATCACGCATATAAAACCAAACCTGATTCATAATCATAAGATTATCTTAGTGTATTCATTAAAAACAGGAGGGGAAATCGTTTCCTTCTCTTTTTCTGTCATGCGTGTGTCAGCTGTGTGTGACATTATACTTCCTGAGCTCATTCAGACCCTTTTTGTCAGTTTATCAAAATGTTGTCCATCGAGAGAAGAACGCAGATGCTCTCACATCGGACCGAAACTCTCAAACATGTGTGACGTGCAGAATCTCTCACACACGTCTATCAACATGCCGGTAGATTTTGTAATAATATATTTTCATCAGATAAGACTTGATTCAATCAAACAAAACAATGTACAAGTTCACTGTCGATCTGAGGCTTGAGATACATTCATGTTGGTTTTAAAATAACAACAACAACAAAAAAGAGGGTAAACTTAATTAAATCTGGAGGCAAATATGTTGCAATCCTAATGATGTTTTTCTAAATCTGACAGTTTGGTAACAGGAGTTGCATCATGATGTTGTGTTACTGGGGTGTGTCTCTCAGTCTAACCAGTGAACTGCTTTAATCAATACATACTTTTACAACATCATTCCTTAATGCAAATGAATGCTGACTATAAACTATAACAAGTGAAGTTAAGTCAAGTTGAGCTTTATTCTCATTCTGCTACATGGACGGACATATAGTACAGCGGCATCATTATAAACACACATTATAAATATAAACACACAGCATGTATCATATGTGAAATGTATGACATCCATCCATTATGGAGAATATCATAACACACACGCAAAGTCACAAAAAGGTTGAACTATATTACTTAACACACACTGTATTACTTAATCCGGACTAATAATGCTAACTGACACATTATGTTGTAGATATTTGAAACAACTTGCTTTGAAGTGTCCTGTTTATACTATTTTAATGTTTAAATTTAATCATAATGTAGCATAATTGTCAAAACTGATGTGTCTGTTTAAATAAAGTGGTAAACTTTGACTTAATGCGATTTTAAATGTAACAATAATTAGCTTAAACTATTTGAATGTCAGTACCTAATAAAACCTAAGAAAATAACTATTTGAGTGATAGAATGAGTCAAAGAGTGATCCTTTGCTGTCATTTAGTGGTTTTATTTGCAGTTTCAGGGAATACAGCACAGACATGTTCTGTTTTTAACCTTGATCTAGAGAGTCCAGAGAATTGTACTGAAGTTAAAAACCTAGGACTAGTTCAAAAAAATATATATTTAAAGCAGAGTTGGATTGACAGGAGTGGTGCTAAAGGCAAAATTGTTCAGAATGAGGAAATATATCATATGATAAGAAGATCTAGTGTTTGAGTGAATTTATTAACCCTTTTTTGCATTTTGAGGACTTTAACTAGAGGAATATTGTGTGTCTAAAGCCTTTTGAGTTGTTATAGCGACATCTATGGTACAATCTTCATGAAACTTTGCATGATCGTTAAGATTCATCTGACACAAGTTTTTACCAAGTTTTGTAAAGGTTGGATATATTTGGCCACGCCTCTTTTCTACATGACCCCGTTGTAGCTAACCAAAGGACAAAAATCAACTCTTTTTTTTTTTTTTTTGATAATTATTGATCTAGAGAGTCCAGAGTATTCTGCTGCAGTTGTTTAATAGAGATTGAGCGAAAAACCTAGGACTAGTTTACAACAGTTTTTAACACAATTAAGAATAATTAATGAACAATTTGATTGACAGCAGTGGTTCTTGAAGCAAAGTTCTATCAAATTATATGAAGTGTAGGTGTGAAAAATTGTGCAATATAAAATCATTAATGTACTTGAAAAATGCAATTTCGTCCCCCAGTGGCTGATTTTTTCAAAATTCTTACAGACTTTTGGGGCTCTGGGTTGAACATCCCACCATTTCATTCCGATTGGACTCTGTTAACCTTGTCAAACAGGTGCTAAAATTTCATTTGCCGCTGGCAGCCATGTGTTTGCAGATACACCAATTTCCTCATAGACCCTTATAGTACATTTGACAAAGACAGTGTATACCAATTTTTAGGTCAACTGGACTAACAGTTGCTTAGTTATAGCTGTTTTTATGTTTTTCCCACCTTATAGCTGCAATTTTATTTATTTTTTTCACCAAAGACTGAGCTCTTACATATACAGTATGTGGAGTTTGGTTAAGATATCTCATTTCATTCAAGAGATATAGCCATTTTATTCAAATTGGCCCGGCCCCTTACAAATGTTTTGCAAAAATGTTTATTTATTTTTTTATTTTTTTATAATTATTGATATTCACTGTCCGGAAATTATTTCTTCAGTGTTTTGGTTACAATCAGGTTGAAAACCTAGAACTAGTTTGCAAAAGTATGTTTCAAATAAACTTCAAGTGAATCTGAAAGATCTAATCTGACTTCTACACTTTCTTAGTTTTGAGCCAAGGATTCCACACTACGAGTCTACGACAAACTGTCTGGGAGATATGAGCGATTTCACGTTTTTGTTCAGTGTAGTGTTTCAGTACAACAATAGGGTTTCAGTACAACGTGCTTGAATCCCTCTAAATAAACCCTAAATATTTGACTGTACATACATAATCTAAGACAAACTATACAAGTCCTTTTATATAAACACTGTGCATGATACTGTGCAAATGATGTATAAGGTTATTGTTGTGCATGTGCAAGTAAACATGTTATATTGTTGAGTCTCTGTAACAGGAAGTGCTTATGAAAGTGCATATAGAGATAAAAGAGTGTGTTTGTACAGCCCACTCACCTGTGTGGAGGTGTTGATGAGGGTGGGGGGGTATGTTCCTAATTTCAGGGGGCAGGGTAGCGGATGTGGGTTCAGAGGGCTGGGTGGATTGGAGTCGAGGGCTTTCAAAGTCTGAGGATAAAAACCTGTTGAGTGATCTTGCAGAGCGGGTTCTGATGCTCGGGTATCTTCCAGGAGCTGGAAGAGACTGTGGGAGGTTTGGGTGTGGTCCTTCACCACACTGGTGATCTAAATGAAGCATCGTGCAAGGAAAATGCTGTCTTTTCAAGATGTTAACTGATGGACTGATGTTTTTATCAGCTGTTTGGACTCTCATTCTGACGGCACCCATTCACTGCAGAGCATCCATTGATGAGACACTGATGCAATGCTACATTTCTACAAACCTGATGAAGAAACAAACTCTGATGATCTGAGAGTGAGGATACTGCCAGCTCAGCAAATGTTAATTTGACGGTGAACTGTTGCTTTAAAAGGTCGATTGTTGCATTCTCCTGCACAGTCGCAGTATGCAGTACTCCAGTATTCCATTGGATTGGCAGAGGAGCGTGTTAAGCCACGCCCCGTCGCGCTCAGTGGGCGTGGTCTGCACGTGTGCAGCTTGAGTCAGTCCAACAGTCTCGCCCTCATCTGCCCGGAATACTTCCAACTCTCAGGAGAGACGCCCGGAATGTGTCTTCTCTCATCTGTTCTCCTCTTCATCACATCATAAAGGACACTCGCTGAATCACAGGTAGGACAAATTAATATATAATATCTCAAAGATTCCATCAATGCCATAAATACACAATACACAAATAAACCCTGGTTTCAGAAAAAAAAAATCTGAAGTATTTTCTTACTAGTGTCATTATGCATTATGAATATGAGGAGGAAAAATCGCCATGATTCTGAGATGAAGCTTGACTGTCGGTTAAACAGCGGAGATTGTATCATTATTTGTGTATTGTTTATTGATCCGAATATGGAAACAGTGTTGCTTTTGTCATATCAAGCCGAACATCAGCTGAGAGCAGTGTGTGTTTATATCATCGCGTGCCGTTTGTGTGTAAACAGAGTCAAAGTTACTGCATGAAAAGATGCTTTACTGATGCTGTCTCGTCGTTTGAAGACATTCTGTCCTCTTCAGGCTTGGGTTGTTTGTCACAGATAGTGGTTGTGGGTGTAAATGCATTAGTGTGGGCGAGATATTCAGGAGATCAGATGGACAGCAGCAATCAGATGAGGAGGAGGAGAAGCTTTCTGAAGAGCCTGCTCTCTGTTAGTGCTGTTAGTTGAGGAAGAGTCTTAATATGAAGCAGATGTTGTGCTGAGATGCAGCTGCAGTCTGTGAAAACACTAAATCAGAAGGATTTGCTCTGTATAATAACCCTGGGTGGATAAAAGCGTGCATTTTAGATTTATTTTCACACATTTTTAGACAAAATACCATACATTGAATCCATTTTCATGCAGAAAATGCTTGTAAATTCACAAATAATGACAAAAGTGTTTGTTTATTAGTAGTTTTTTAATAGATATTTTTCTTTCATAGTCTGTAATTTTGGCTTTTTTTTTTGTTTTGTTTTTTTTACAGAGGCGAATAACACCACATTATTGAAGTTTTACTGTAGTAATAGTGGTATTTTTTTTTACTATTACTACAATTAAATCCCCCAAAACAGCAATGCAACAGGACTTTTAAGCTTATGCTTTTTAAATGATTATTAAAGAAAAATGTGAAAATTATTGACTTTTTTATTTATAGTTTCTTACCCAAAAATAGCAGTACAATTTAATTTTTTTATTAAAATCTTAAAATGATTATTTAAGGAAATTGTGCTGTTCATAGAATTATTTTCATGACAATTTCATCTAGACGTCGACTGATATGTGTTGTTGTTTTTATGGCCGATACCGATTATTACAGATCAAGTAGACCGATAACCGATGTTTTGAGCCGATATATGTCAAGTGTAAAAATTAAAATAAATGTAAAACTTTAGAATAACAAGGGCTCTGACAAAAACTGTCTTTAAATGCTTTTAAATAATTTTATCGGCAAATGACCGATACCGATAACCATAAAAAGCTTAAATATCTGCGCCGATTATCGGTTGGCCCCAGAATTCCTTCCCAAAAATAGCAATGCAATATTATTTTTAAAGTTAAAATGTTAAAATGATTATTAAAAGAAAATGTTTGTTGCAACTATTTTCTTGATGATTCACCCCCCCCCCCCAAAAAAAAAAAAATATATTCTTAAAGTCATAGTTTTTACACAATTGACAATTATATGTAAAAAAAAAAAATCACAAACCGTAATTATGAATTTATTTATTTATTTATTCATTTATTTATTTTGGTGGTGGTGGTGGTGAATAACACCACATTATTGCAGATTTACTGTAGTATTGTGGTATCTTGCTAGTAACAGTGGTCATGTTTTATAATTAGTGATTTACAGTGTAGTCGGGTGTGTCTGCTTAGTCAGTAAAAGTTAAGTATGGGCTTATGGGTGTACTGTATATAATACTGAATAATGCACTCAGACATCAGGAAGAAAACTGCATTGCTCTCTATGCAGCGCTGTTATCATTCTGGCTCGATCCATGTCATTTTATGTAAGTGGTTATTAAATGACCTATTTGCATTTCACAGGAAACAGCTGCTGTTTGTCCTGATAGATTGTGTCATGTAAGCGTGACACCCAGAAAAGGAGGAAATGTGATAAATTCACACTATTTCTAGTGATGCTCTTAACAAGTCGCACATTCCAGTGAAATGAACATGCTGTAGTTTGCATTAGTGTTTATTTGAAATATCTGTATTTATATGGACCTGTGCTTTTCCAATCAACTATTGAGTAGCTAGTTTCACCCAAATATCATCTGAAGAGGAGCACTGTATTAGAGACTTTGATGTTTGCAGGTTTGTGACAAACACACGTGATTGTATTGTTCATATGTAGGTTATTGTCACCCTTGAGAGTCTGACCTCACTGAGAAGCTTTATCAAGGTCGGCACAGAGAAGATGCTTCACTGTATCTGTGTGTTACAGTCAAATAACATTTAGACAGTTTGGACTTTCTGGCTGCTACTCTGAAGCATTGAGGTGAATCCAGAGAAAACTTGTCTAGGTCGTATTTCACCCCAATGTTTATATATTGCTATAACATAATTTCTTTTTTTTTTCTTCTTTTTTCTTTTTTTGAAAATTTCATCACAAAAAAATAGCAATGGAAATGGATTTTTTAAAGTTCAAATTTTATTTTGATTTTATTTAAGTTCAAACATTAAAATAAATATTAAAGTAAAAATTCATTTTTTGACTTTTTTTTCAAATACAATTCCACAGAAATCTCATTTTTAAAGTCAAAATGTTATAATCAATATTAATTGAATGTGCTTTGTGACATTATTTTCTTGATACTTCTACTTTTAAAAAATGCAATGGGATTTTATTAAAGTTAAAATATTCAAATGATTTTTACAGTAAAATTTGTTTTTGTGACATTTTTCTTGACAATTAAATCATGAAAAATAGTAATGCAATGGGATTTTAAAGGTTAAATGTTAACATGACTTTTTGACATTTTTTTCCTGACAGTTCCACTGCAATATGATTTTTTAAAAAGTTTCAAAGGATTATAAAACCAAAATGTGACATTATTTTCTTGATTATTTTACATAAGAAAAAATAGCAAATCAATGGGATTTTTAAAGTTAAAATATTAAAAGGATTATTCAAGTAAAATGAGTATTCATTTCTTAACATTCCATCATGAAAATAGCAAAGCATTAGAATTTTAAAGTAAAACATTTAAAATTATCATTTAAAAAATAAGTGTGTTTTTTGTTACATCATTTCCATGAGTTTCATCCCCGAAAAAAAATAGCAATGCAGTGAGATTTTTAAAATGTACAAAATGATTATTAAAGTTAAAAAATGTGTTGTCATGAAAATAATCATCCCATAAATATGCTTCAGCAAGATATAATTCCCTCTTTCATATTTATTTTCAAATATGACCCGATTTTGTGATTTTGTTCAATGCACTCTTCAGGAAAAGTGACCACAGAATACAGTACATTAGTGAGAAAGCAGAAGCATTGAGTCATATTGTTCTGTGAGTTTCCCTTTCCTTCCCCCTGATGCATGTGACCGTGTGCTGAAGTCTTACACATTGGAGGATCTGTGTTAAGGACATTCCTGGCATTCATGTCGAGGTTGGTTCTTGCATGAACTTTTACACAACTGCAGGAAGGGAGAGTTTTTGCCTTATCTGAGTAGCTGTGAGTGATGGCATGACCGGTATTTCACCAGATTGTGTGTTTCAGTAGATTTGTATCAGCTTCAGGTGACAAAAAATGTACTTTTCTTGTGATTTCTTGTGCCGGGATGATCTTTGTATTGAGTAACTGGCATCCAGAGACGAAACAAGCCCAAATATGCCCAACTTTCCCCAAGCTTACATCTAAAATAGCTTATTCTGCCAAGCTAAATAAAGCATCTCTCTGACTTTCCTCAGTCGAAACAAACTGGGGTTGAAAAGGGAAAACTGAATCCAGTGCCAAAGATGCTCTGGCACTTTTGTTGAGCTTTCGCCGTGGCATAAAAGCTCTTTGTCTGCGGGACGTCCCGCTGGGGCTGATGGGACAGATTACAACGCTAGAGTGGTGTGTTTTGTGTAAAACAATCAGATATAAAGCCCAGATCGTGTCGAATCAGCAGTTTAGATTGATGTACACAATGCATGTGTTGCATAACACGCAAGTGTTTATGTTAAAAAGTCAGCGAGCAGCCTACAATACACTTTTAATCTGTTTTAAACACTTGATTTATAAAAGAAAAGGTCTCTTCTGCTCACCGAGGCTGCATTTATTTGATCAAAAGTACTGTAAAATAGTGATATATTATTCTAATGTAAAACAGCTGTTTCCTATGTGTATATGTGTTAAATTGTAATTTATTTCTGTGATGCTCCGCTGTATTTCCAGCATCATTCCTCCAGTCTTCAGTGTCACATGATCTTCAGAAATCAGAATAATACACAGCAGCTTTAATTTAAATGAATTAATTTAAAAAAAAATTCAAGTCTGCTGTTTGCAGTTGATCCTAAAAGCTATGTTAAGTATATTTTGGTGCGTGCGTGAACCTCATACGGCTTTCTGACCTTCTGCGTTGGCGTCTGTGTGTGAGATCAATGAAATATGGCGTCTCTGTCCGAACGTCGGAGAGATTCCTGTGTTTGTTGAGTTTAAGGGTGTGTTCAGACAAAGCTTTGAGCTCATGTTTACTTACAGTGATGTTCAACAGATCTAAACCTGCTTTATAATGGATTTAATCATTTTCAGAATTAATTATAGAGACTTTATTCTCCACAGTTATGTAAATTCCCCAGTCAGTGAGGTGAAATGAGTTTCATGCCCGCGCTTGCCATAGATGCCTCTTTTTTGGGTCTGTTGAAATGATGGATAGCAACGAAACATGCCAGGAAAGTCTGAACCCACATGGAGAAAGATGAGAAGAGCTCATGACGGGTTGTATTTTGCAAGTCTGAACTGATCGTCCATTCCTCTGGACTGATGAAGTGTTGATGCTGTGGTTTCATCCTTCCTTTCTCTGACACTCGGCTCTCGTTTCCTGGAAATGTGGTGATTCCTGATAGAGATACTCTGACTGTCCTGCATCTTCAAGCCTATGAGTGTTTTAAGATCACGTGTCTTTATGAATACGACTCTCTTTTATGAAAGTAGGGTTTGGGATATTTTTATTCCCATATTATTCACAATCTCTGTTTATTAGGATATTCGTTTCACATTATTAATGCGGAGAAATGCATTCTGCATGTTTGTTAGACCTTGAAAATGAATGTAAACTTCACAGAGTCAGATACGTTTTAATGAAATCAGTGTCATTTATTTATTTTTGCATTTGTTTTCTAAATTCTGTTTTCCATTTTATTTATCTTAGATTCGGTGTTTTATGTTTTAAGATGAATTTTTCATCAAATGGTGTTGAAAGACATTAATTCTTCTTTATATAACATTAAGAAGATCAGGCTCTTTCTTTGGGAACATGCTTCACAACTCCTTGTTCAAGCTCTTGTTCTGTCCAGACTGGATTATTGTAATGCCCTCTTGGCACTTCTATCAAACCTTTACAATTAATCAAAAAATGCAGCCACAAGATTAATCTTTAATGAGCCGGAAAGTATACACGTCACACCTCTGTTCATCAATTTGCACTGTCTACAAGTAGCTGCTTGCAAAAATTCAGTGCATTAATGTTTGCATACAAAATCACCACTGGCTCTGCACCCCTTTACCTAAATTCATTACTTCAGAATGATGTGCCCTCTAGAAGCTTGTGTTCTGTAAGTGAACAGCGTATTATTGTGCATCTCAAAGAGGCAAAAAAAATCACTTTCAGACTTTTACCTGGTGGAATGACCTGCCCAACTCAATCCCAGCATCTGAGTCCTTTTGACCCTTTAACTCTAGCGTGTGTGCGTGTGTGTGTATATATATATATATATATATTAAGGGCTTCACGATTCGTCGTTTAAATATCGATATTGCAATTTACGAAAGTTTATCATTTGCATGTGTTTTTACGTCATGTCTGTTTAACAGGGCAGAAAGAGAGAGAGAGAGAGAGAGAGAGAGAGAGAGAGAGAAAGAGAGAGCGAGCGAGAGAGAGAGCGCTACCGTGAGAGAGAGAGAGAGAGAGAGAGAGAGAGCGAGAGAGAGAGCACTACCGTGAGAGAGAGAGAGAAAGAGAGAGAGAGCTACCGTGTGAGAGAGAGAGCAAGCGAGCGAGAGCATAAGAGAGAGAGAGAGAGAGAGCGAGCGAGAGCTACCAATTGTGAGAGAGAGAGAGCGAGCGAGAGCGTTTAACTCTAGCGTGTGTGTATATATATATATATATTAAGGGCTTCAAGATGTGTTGTTTAAATATCGATATTGCAATTTATGAAAGTTTATCATTTGCATGTGTTTTTACATCATGTCTGTTTAACAGGGCAGAGAGAGCGAGCGAGAGAGAGACAGCTACCGTGAGAGCGAGAGAGAGAGCGAGCGAGAGAGAGAGAGAGCGAGAGAGAGAGCGAGCGAGAGAGAGAGCGCTACCGTGAGAGAGAGAGCTACCGTGTGAGAGAGAGAGAGCGAGAGAGAGAGCGAGCGAGAGAGAGAGCGCTACCGTGAGAGAGAGAGAGAGAGCGAGCGAGAGAGAGAGCGCTACCGTGAGAGAGAGCGAGAGAGAGAGCGAGCGAGAGAGAGAGCGAGCGATAGAGAGAGCGCTACCGTGAGAGAGAGAGAGAGAGAGAGCGCTACCGTGAGAGAGAGAGCGAGCGAGAGAGAGAGCGCTACCGTGAGAGAGAGAGAGAGAGAGAGCGAGCGAGAGAGAGAGCTACCGTGTGAGAGAGAGAGCAAGCGAGCGAGAGCGTACGAGAGAGAGAGAGAGCGCACGAGAGAGAGAGCGAGTGAGCGAGAGCTACCGTGTGAGAGAGAGAGAGAGAGAGAGCGAGAGCGTACGAGAGAGATAGAGAGCAAGCGAGTGAGCCCAAGCCGCACGCTCACTGTCTTCAAACAACACAAGCTCTGTCTTGCTCTCTCTCCCTCACGCATATTAATCAATTGACAAGATGGTGTCGATGTTTAAATCATTTAAAATAAGAATGTAAGAGTGCTTACCCCATTTTTTTTATAAGAAAAAATTGGATTAGATTTCAAACAAATCGCAATGTCACTTTTTCCAGATATCGTGCAGCCATATATATATATATATATATTAGGGGTGTGACGTTTAGTATATAACCGTGAGACCGGCGGTTATAGGTGAACACCGTCATTAGAACTCTATAACCGCCAAAACCGTGTCATTAAAATATTTTTTACAAACATTTTTTATAAAAAATTATTTTCATTTTTTAGATAGGATCATAAGATGCGCAATATATCGTGAGACATGGTTTTTACCACTTAATGAAGTTTTGTAAATTGTCAGACATGATATTTACCACTTCATTAAATTTTGCTTTGTAGAAAACCTTTCTTAAAAACGTATTCGTTTTTTCTTATTCGAATTTCGTTTTGTACAAATTTTATCTTAATTTTAATAAATGTTTCATCAACCAATTGCTTGTATTTTAATAAATAAAAAGCAAATATAGCAGACAATGATAACCGTGACATGGAAGCACCAGCGCGCCGTGTTCACTTGCACTGCACTGTGAGCGCATCTCATCGTAATGAAACTCAGCGTAGCCCTATGCCTCATACATTAGCACTACATGGATTTTTTTTTTTTTTGAGGCTCGCATCAGCAAAGCATTGCATCGTCTATAGACCGCAAAACAATCAGCGGATGGCGGATATGTGCGGCTTTGAAATTTGCTCAAAAAACGTTGGCGCGGATGATGAGTTTTGTGACAGATCTCCTTAATAAACGGAGGTCTGAAATCTCTGCCCCTTTACCAATCAGTGCGCGCTGATACGGAGTTAACCCGCTATCTCCAAGAACAACCAATTGACTTGGACCCCACCCCCGATGGTTATGTTATGAACCGTCACATTTGACTCACGTCATAACTGTCATCACCAATTCTGAAAACGGCACACCCCTAATATATATATATATATGTATATATGTGTGTGTGTGTGTGTGTGTGTGTATATATTTATATATATGTGTGTGTGTGTGTGTGTGTGTGTACCTTGCTAAGTGTACTGCGTAAGGCTAACCAAGACTTGTCATTTACACTTATTTATTGTTGCTCTTTTGTTAGATTTGACTGCTTTTATTCTTCTCATTTATAAGTCTCTTTGGATAAAAGCGTCTGCTAAATGACTAAATGTAAATATTATTAATAATAATTGTGTATTATTGTTGCTTTAAGAAGTAGATTTTGCTGTACAGTAGCTAAACATTTCTGTCACAATTTCTTCAAGTTAAACCAGACTTTTATTTAGGCGGGTTGTAGTGAGGATATTTGAGTTTCTGTATAAATCTGAATTAAACTTATTATTATTGTGTGTGTAAATAAATGCTCTGCTTTTACCTCCTCAGAAACTCCCTTAATCTTCATCATCATCATCATCATCATCATGTCTGGGAAGTCAGACGGTGCGTTGAAGAAGTGGGCGGCTGTGCGAGGTCGACTGGGCTCGTCTCAAGAATTGGACGGCCCGCAGGAGGCCAACCTGGAGAACTCAGACGCCGAGCTGTGCATCCGTCTGCTGCAGGTGCCCACCGTGGTCAACTACTCAGGCCTGAAGAAGCGGCTGGAGAAGAGCGACCAGACCTGGATGGTGCAGTTCCTGGAGCTCTCGGGCCTCGACCTGCTGCTGGAGGCCCTGGACCGTCTGTCGGGACGCGGCTGCTCTCGAATCGCAGACGCTCTGCTGCAGCTGACGTGTGTGAACTGTGTGAGAGCCGTGATGAACTCATCTGCTGGGATTCACTTCATCGTGGATAATGAGGGATACGTGCGCAAGCTGTCGCAAGGTAGAGCAATCTTACTCTAGCTCTATTAGTGTACTTCACAATTCTTTCTGGTGTCAAATCTTGACCGATTCTGATGAAGTAAAGGTCAGTAATATCTCCAGATGAACTCTTCCTGGACTGAAGCAGATCAACTTTACTTGATTCTCCATCAATCCTGTTTGAGAGCCCTGCATGGGAACTGAATGTCAGTAAGGACAGGGTTAAAATAGTCCATGTGACTTCGACCGTAATCTCATGAAGCTAAGAGTATACTTTTTGTGCCCAAAAACAAACAAAAAGAACAACCTTTGAGATAAATTATGAGATAAAATGCAAATCATGACTAGAATTATGAGACAAAAATTCATAATTATGAAAAAACACACATTTGTGAATTTTGTACAATATTTGTTACAATATTTTGTCTAAAGTTTCAGTAAACCGTTCAATAAAAAAATCTATTTCATAATTTTATTATGACTTTTTTCTTTCTAATTCTGTCTTTTTATCTCATAATTGACATTTAATCTAATAGTTCACTTTTCATATTTTTAATTTTGTCTCATAATAATGACTTTCTATGTCAAATTGATGATTTTTTTTTATCTCAACAATGACTTATTGTATCATAATTAAGTTTTTTTTATCTCAAAATTAATTTGTCATAATTTTGACTTTTATCTTATAATTATGAATTTTATCTCATAATTGATTTGTCATAATTTTGACTATCTATTACATAATTATTCATTTTTATCTCATAATTCTCTTCATAATTGTCACTGTCTCATAAATATCAAATTTATTTTTTTTACCTCTAAATTATGACTTAGTATGTCACAAATTGCTTCTCTTAATTATGACGTTTTATATTATAATTATGATTTTGTATATCATAATGCCATAATATCTCATAATTATGATTTAGTCATAATATAGATGTTTCTTTTCTTTTATTTCTAAATTATGAGCAATAAAAGTCTGACGTGCCAATTTTGATACTCATCAACATGCAAACTGTTTTTTGTCCCCAAATATATTTTCTAAAGGTTCAATAAACCACTCCATTTCAGAAAATCTAGTTATTTTTTTCTGCTACAGTTTTATGTGTCAGGCTTTACAGGGGTAAAGGAAAAGTTCACCCTAAAAGCATGGATTTTCTTTCATGCTTCTCTTTTGAGGGTGCATGTGTTCACCTGTCTGTCGAAATCACTCAATCGCTGATTCTATACGTCTGAAAGAAGGATTTGGCCGAACTGTTCCTTTAAAACTGTGCACTAACTATCCAGCAGACGAGATAAATCCAGAAAAACACACATTCCTCCAAAGCCTTGCTCACAGTATCTGCATTGCTCAATCTTCACACCTATCACATGCTCTGGCTGTTTTTTTTTAACCATCAGAAGTACAAAGTTCACATTACGTCTCCCAAAATGTAGCTGCTAACTCATCCTAAAAGTGGAGAGGGACGAAACGATGGAGGAGGAAGCTAACAGCGCTGTATTTCCTTTCCCTTTGCCTCCAGCTCTGGACACGTCTAATACCATGGTGAAGAAGCAGGTGTTCGAGCTGCTGGCGGCCCTTTGCATGTTCTCCTCCGAGGGACACCGACTCGCTTTAGACGCTCTGGACCATTACAAGGCAAGTGATGATCTGATTCTTGCGCCTCCGTCTGGATCAGTTAAGGGATTGATATCAGTGAGTGTCGAGTGATCTGAAGTGGTCAGCTGAGACAGATAACATGCGTCTTCTACGACCATTGCATCTCTCAATATTTCATTGTTTACGGCATGTAGATAAAAACACAAAAACATCACACTGTTGCTTCTAAATAGACTGCTCTTTCTCAGTACGCTTGTCTTTTTTTATACAAATATCTTAACAGTTTTAAATCAAGATACATTGACTGGAGAAGCAACATTACAGAAATTAAGAAGCCTTGTTTTATAAAAAAAAATATCAAAATAAAGAGTTTTTGCGTAAAACAACTGCTTATTTATTTATTTAAATATTTTTTATTTATTTGCTTGCTTACTTTGATTATTTATATATTTACTTGTTTTTATTAAAATATTTATTTACTTATTTCTTTACTTATTTACTTGCTTGTTTATTTACATATTTCTTCATGCATGTACTTGCGTGCTTGCTTTATTTATTTATTTTGTTATTGCACATTTTTTTTGTTCTATGGAGATTTCATTTTGACTGTAATGTACTCATGAGATTTTAAGAAAAAGAATCTTTACGTTTACGTTCATGTTTCTGACCCCATCGGCAGGTCTTTTTCTTGTTTTAAGCTTAAACAATTAAACAAGACTTTATATCTTCAGTCTTTTTGCCGCTTCAGTAAATGCATCTTGATTTAAGATAAAAATCCTAAGAAAATCATATTTCCAATGCGTGTGGATTATTTGTTTATATGTTAATCAAGGTAATGTAATGCATGCACAAAACATTGTATGCATGCATATTTTCAATCGGACAGTAATTTCCTTTTTAAGCCACATGCAAGTCTCAATAATAGGAATTGATGGTTTTCTTCTGGAGCAATGATGTTAGTTTTAAGGAAGGTTTGAGGATAACCTTGTTAAAATGGAAAATAATATGGCTAATGTGAAGTTTGCAGGACATGATGTGATGCGACACAGTACTGTGTTTGTCTAACAGTCTGTGAAGACGCAGCAGTATCGATTCAGTGTGATTATGAACGAACTCCAGTCGACTGATAACGTGCCTTACATGGTGACTCTTCTGAGCGTCATAAACGCCTTAATCTTCAGCGCCGACGACCTGCGCCAGAGAGACAAGATGCGCAAGGAGTTCATCGGTATGTGATGCTACATACAGAATACAGAATACTAGCGTAAAAGTTGAGTATGCCATTTAACACACAGCCCCTATTTCAAATACAGCTCTTGTAGATTGTAAGTTGCAGTAATAAAAAGTACAGAAAAAATGGTAAATCCTGTACATTGCACATTTTGATAAATTTTATAAATCTTCTGGGAATGCAACCTATTTTGTACAATATACATATTGCATACTGGAAAAACAGTATGAGTAGTATGCAAGTATGCTATTTAGAACACAGCCCTTTATTTAAAATACAGTCCTAGTACTGTGTATAGTGCACAGTGTACAATGAATGCTAGCTGATATTTATTAAAAATAGCATGTAAGTACACATCATGCAGTATGAAAAAAATAAACTATAAAAACATTTAAATGAAAACTGATTCAAAATTAACAAAAATCTTAATGATACTAAAATAAATGCTGAGTTGTGCACGATATACACATTGCATACTTCAGATCTAGTATGAGTAGTATGTGTAGCATGCAACTGCAAACAGAAGTGATCAAGTCTTAATTGTGTTCACCTGTTCATCACACCAGCACATGCCTCCGGTTTTGTGCTTTAACACAACGGATCTTTCCAACACAGAGCTCTAGATGGTTTTTTTTGTGTGTATTCATGGACTTTACGCTGATTTGTGTCCTCCAGGATTACAGCTGCTTCACCTGCTGCCGAAGTTGAGGTGAGTTTTGTGAAGCAGAAGTGCACGCTGAATAAATCTCAGTGTGCATCACAGTGCATGTGTGTTTTAGAGAAGAGGATGATGAAGACTTGATCATCCAGTGTGAGGCGTTTGAAGAGGCCATGGCTGAAGATGAGGACGAGCTCCTGAGGCTCTATGGAGGAATTGACATGAGCAATCATCAGGAAGTCTTCACATCTCTTTTTAACAAGGCAAGCGGTGCTCCTCTTACAGATCTGCGCTGTTTCTTTGACTGGTATGGTGTCTGGTAGCTTGAGCTGCGTCGTGTGTTTGCAGGTGAGCAGCTTCCCGTCGTCTCTTCAGCTGTTGTCCGTCTTGCAAGCGCTGCTGCTGCTGGGTCCCGAGCGAGCAGATATCTGGCAGGCGCTGGAGGCGCTCGCTAACAGAGCCGTACTGATTGCTCAGAGCTGTGAGTTTCTCTCGCCATGTGCATTATTCTCATGGAAATGTCTCTGTTTGGAAATTACTGAATGCATGTCATCTGGATTGATTGGTCTCTTCGGCTCACCAAGCCTGCATTTATTTTGATCAGAAATACAGCAGAAGCAGTAATATTCTGAAATGGTTTTACGATTTAAAATAACTGCTTTCTATGTGAATATCTATTAAACTGTAATTTATTTCTGTGATGCTCCGCTGTATTTTCAGCATCATTACTCCAGTCTACAGTGTCACATGATCTTCAGAAATCAGAATAATATGATTTTGCTCTTTCACTCATTTACGTATTTATTCACCTGCTTATTTATTAACTTAATTTACTTGCTTTAATTATGCATTTAATTGCTTATGTGTTTTTTTACTTTACGTATTTGCTTATTTACACGTATTAATTTTCTTTAATATTTTTCATTTATATAGTTGTACATTTACCTGCTTATTTATTCACTTGCTTCTTAATTGGTTATTTAACTATTTACTTGGTAGGTAAATGCATATACATAATATATATTTATTTGCTCATTTGTTTACTTGCAGTGTACGTCTCATTGCTCATGTACTTGTTTGCTTACTAAAATAAATTGACTTTTAAATCTGCTTTCCTTAAGTAAAAAAGCAAATAAATAAACAAGCAAATATTTACTTTTAATTGATCTACTTGTTTAATTGTATTTAGTTGCTTATGTACTTGTATATTTACTTATTTGATGATTTACTTTTATATCTTTTATTGTGTCTATGTATGTTTTCTTTTTCCTGTAATGCATTGATGAAATGTTTCTCTTTCTATTTCTTTGGGCTTTCAGCTGAGATGGACTCATCTGAGAAGATCATGCAGCGTCTCGTCTTCTCGAAGGAATCGTCCAAAGGCTCCTTTGAGGTCAACGGTTATGAGTCCAGAAAAAAGAATCAAGCCGTTCAGACGGAGACCAAAGACGAGAAACTGGAGTGTTCCTGCAGATCATCCAAAACCCAGGAACCTCTGATCAACTCCACAAAGACCGGACCTCCACCTCCTCCTCCACCTCCTTTCTCAGCAGTGCCTTTCAAAACAGGAGCTGGACCTCCTCCTGCACCTCCACCACCTCCTCCCTTACCAGGAGCACCAATGCCTCCTCCTCCGCCTCCTCTTCCAGGAATATGTTCTGCACCTCCTCCTCCACCTCCACCTTTACCTGGCATGGGTGCACCTCCTCCTCCTCCACCTTTACCTGGCATGGGTGCACCTCCTCCTCCACCTTTACCTGGCATGGGTGCACCTCCTCCTCCACCTTTACCTGGCATGGGTGCACCTCCTCCTCCACCTTTACCTGGCATGGGTGCACCTCCTCCTCCACCTCCTCCTCCAGGAGCAGGTGATGTGATCGTGGCCCGGACGTTTCATCCGGTTGGTCAGTGTTACTCCGCGCCGGCGAGGAGCGGTCCGTATCCCACACTCAGGATGAAGAAACTCAACTGGCAGAAGCTGAACTCCAGAGCCGTCACCGGTGAGATCCGTGAGGAACGCTAGCGACTCCACGCTTTGATTCCCAGAGAACGCATGAGCTGAGAACATGCAGAGCTCTCTCTGTGCCAGATGCAGAAGAATGTAAATATGAAGTGTAATCGCCAGGCTTAATTTCGATAACCAAAGCTAAAATCATTATTTGAAAGAAAATAACATTAATAGAAATAAAAAAATATTTAAAAACGCATTATTTAGACATTAAAAAAATTAAAATATTAATATATAAAACTAAAATCTGATTCAAAATATTGACAAAAATAAAATGCAAAAATGATAAAAAATAACTTTAATAGAAATAAAAAATAAATAAAATTAAAACGCATTTAGAGATAAAAAAATTACAACATTAATATATAAAAATAAAATATAATTCAAAATATAAAAAATACAAAAATGCAGAAATTTTATTTCAGATAGTTGCAAGTATATAGACATTAAAAAAAAACTTTTATTAAAATAAAAATGAAAACCGAATTTAAAAATAAAATCTGATTCAAAATATAGATATTTAAAAAATATACAAATTAATAAAAGTGACTTGCATGACAAAATTACTAAACATTTAGCTTAAATTAAACCGAAAACAAAATTATAAAAATAAAATCTAATTTGAATATAAACAAAATGAAATAAAGCATGTAAACCTTTAATTTCAGCTCATTGAAAAGGCAATGTTTCTTATTTTTGTTTAGCTTAAGTTAATGTACTAAAAGAACTTAACACTATAATTAAATGTCAAGTCACCTTTATTTCTATAGCGCTTTAAACAAATGGAGAAAAAAAACCATGGAGAAACCAGGCTCAGTCTGGGGGCCAGTTCTCCTCTGGCCAGACGAAACCAGCAGTTCAATTCCAGTGCAGTGACCCTCTGATCTGGACACAGACTGGATCTGGTGGCTACGGTGACCTCAGTATAAGAGAGAAACAGACAAATATTAGCGTAGATGCCATTCTTCTAATGATGTAGCAAGTACATCGGGTGTTCCCGGTTCCGGTTTACCTAATTAATGCAGCCTAAAAATCCTTTAATGGATTTGGATATTAAAAGCATATCAGTATGTTATGTGTATGCCAGGTTAAAGAGATGGGTCTTTAATCTAGATTTAAACTGCAAGAGTGTGTCTGCCTCCCGAACAATGTTAGGTAGGTTATTCCAGAGTTTAGGAGCCAAATAGGAAAATTGAGTTTTGAGAACGTAGCGGACGTAGAGGATTATAATGTTACAAGAGCTCATTCAAGTACTGTTATCTCTAAGTAGGAATATAATTTTGAGGATACCACCTTTTCTAGTATCTTGGACAGAAAAGGGAGATTCGAGATTGGTCTATAATTAACAAGTTCTTTGGGGTCAAGTTGTGGTTTTTTGATGAGAGGCTTAATAACAGCCAGTTTGAAGGTTTTGGGGACATATCCTAATGACAATGAGGAATTAATAATAGTCAGAAGAGGATCTATGACTTCTGGAAGCACCTCTTTTAGGAACTTATATGGTATAGGGTCTAACATACATGTTGTTGGTTTAGATGATTTAACAAGTTTATACAATTCTTCCTCTCCTATAGTAGAGAATGAGTGGAACTGTTCCTCAGGGGGTCTATAGTGCACTGTCTGATGTGATACTGTAGCTGACGGCTGAATGGTTGCAATTTTATCTCTAATAGTATCGATTTTAGAAGTAAAGTAGTTCATAAAGTCATTACTGCTGTGGTGGTGGGCAATGTCAACACTTGTTGAGGCTTTATTTTTCATTAATTTTGCCACTATATTGAATAAATACCTGGGGTTGTGTTTTTTTTTCTAAAAGAGGGTTTTTTAAAGCTTTTCTGTAGGATAGGTTACTTTCCCGCCAAGCAATACGAAATACCTCTAGTTTTGTTTTCCTCCAGCTGTGCTCCATTTTTCGGGCTGCTCTCTTTAGTGTGCGAGTATGCTCACTATACCATGGTGTCAAACTGTTTTCCTTAACCTTCCTTAAACGTAAGGGAGCAACTGTATTTAAAGTTCTAGAAAAGAGAGAGTCCATAGTTTCTGTTACAAGTTGTTGTGAGGTTTTGGATATGCTAAGGAATTTGGATACATCAGGAAGATAGCTTAAAAAGCAGTCTTTTGTGGTGGAAGTGATGGTTCTTCCATACTTGGAACAAGAAGAAGAATTTACAGTTTTAGCTATATTAAGTTTTTACAAATCTAAATAATGCTCTGAGATATCATCACTTGGCTGAATAATAATAAACACTATCAACATCAATTCCATGTGACAGTATTAAATCTAGAGTATGAAACGTGTTGTATAACACCTATAGAGTTCAGAATGTCTATAAATGCTGATCCCAATGCATCTTTTTCATTATCGACATGGATATTAAAATATGTAAACATTTGTTTGCAAAAACATAAAACGACAAAATTACTAAAACTTTTTACTGAAATTAATATGAATTTATAAAATATAAGAACTGTAGAAGTGTATCAGTGATACTAAAGTAACACTGCTAATGGCCAGATTTTTAATCAGTATAAAGCTTGATCAAGTTTGCTGCTTATTTTGGACGTTTATTATTTAGAGAAGACTGGCAAGAAAAATTATCAACAGTTTTTTTGTAACATTTATGATTTTATGATATGATTTATAACAGAACTATGATTCTCAGTGTTTTTTTAATCAGACTGGAAGTTATACTTTCTATCAGTGCATGCATTTTTGTGTGTAAATACAGTGTGTATGTGGGTTTTTTCATAGATGGTCCTTCAATGTGGGCATCAGTCTCGACCGATTCACCGGTGGAGCCCAATTACAGCAGCATCGAGCAGCTCTTCTGTCTGCCAGTGACTGAAGTTAAAGACAAGAGCCCAGCCACTTCACTCAAGAAAGAGCCCAAGGAGGTATGAGATATACATATAAAATAACAGATTACATTTCAACATTGAACTTAAGAGCATTCATGTAACTCAGAATCATGGCGCTCGCAACGGCAAGGTCATGGGTTTGATTCCCTAGAATGCATGAACTGATTTTCAAAGAGAAGAAAAAGCATCGAGCAGGAGTGAATTTTATAATTAGAAACGGATTAGATTGTGAAAAATAAGAAGGAATGATGACTAATGCTGAGAGTTGGAACAAGTTATTCATTATTTCAATTTAAGATTATAAAAACAAATGTATGCTTTTATAGCAAGGTTTGATTTAAAAAAGTTGATTGAGAGCTAATAATGTAAAACGATACAAATTAAAATAAAGGAAAAATAATTAATGATTTTTTTTTTAAACTTGAATAAAGCAAGAATATTTGCTTACTGAAATGTTTTAGTTGCTTGAAAGGTAATAATTAAATGTAAAATTAAAATATTTGTTTAAATATAAAAGTGTAAGTAAAATACAGTTCTTTGGGCATTTGTTGAAATAATACACAAGTTGATTAAAAGCTAATAATTAAATGCAAATTTAAAATGAAAATTATTTTAAAATTAAAAATCTAAAAACACATTTAAGAGATGATTAAAAGCTTCTAATTAAAATGTAAAATTCTAACTTTTAGCTTACATATTTAGTTTAAAATGTTAATTAAAAGCTTCGAATTTAAAAAGTTTTTTGAAAGTAATTCAAAACATTTTTTTTATTCAAATAAAACAAACTTACCGAAATATTAAAAATTTTTCATTAAAAGCTTCTAATTAAAAGATGTAAAATTAAAAAAAATTATTTGAATTAGATATTTTAAAATACTTTAAATATTTTTGTAATAAATAATTTTTACCTGCATGTTATGTGACCACTAACCAACACCAGAGACCATGGATGTGTTGGTAAATTATTGAAATTATTAACTTTAAAAGTAAATACTTAATTTATTCTTATATCCTACACAATACAAGCTGGTACATGTACAAAGAAAATGGGGTCAATTTAAGTTTCGATTAAACATGATTTTTTTTTCCTATTTCTCAGATTTCCTTCATTGACCCCAAGAAGAATCTGAACCTGAATATCTTTCTGAAGCAGTTCAAGTGGTAAGATTGCTTAACGTTTTGATTGCTTAATGTGTGTTTATGTGATATCTGTCAGGGTTCTGCAAGAAATGAAAACCCAGATGGAAAAAGATGCGGGTTTTTCTGTTGTTTTTTTTTTGTTTTTTTTTGCTAATGTATTTAACGTATAAACTATTTTGTGATCTTGCACCACCACCTCTTAAGCAATGTGTGAATTTCTGTAAGGACATTATCAGGCAGACTAGGTCATCAGTTAGAGGTGACTGTTTAACTAAATTTAAGAAAACTGTTTTTGGACAATCAGCTTTTTGTTAGTATTTTTAAAACCACTCTTAAAGTATGGCTAAAGGAAAATCAGTGATCACTGACTTGGATTTGTAATCTAATGTAGTTTGATGCGATTTTGTATGTGTTACATGTATTGTTTGTCACTTAATATTATAATTTTGTAACAATATCCTGCCCAGGAACTGCAGATGCTAATTAGCTTTATAGCTAACTCTGGCACAACACTGTTGTTGTGCGTTGTCCCTGTCCAAATAAACTAAACTAAACTAGGTAGGAACACCGGAAGCCAGTAGCTTGATGTTGATCTCAGATGTTGCACCAGTCTGGCTGCCAGGTTTTGGCTCTCAGAACCAAAGTCTAGATACTTGAGTGTACAAGAGCTGCTGCAAAGCTGTAGGGGTCACTAGCCGGGGGACAGTGGAGACTGGACAGCACCAGACATGATAGCAAACAAGACGAGACTTGAGACAACACAAGACAGACAAAACTGATTAGAGTATTGGCCAAAGAGCAGTGTTAATTTCGTCAACGAAGACAAAGAAAATAAAAACAATTATTTGACTAAAACGAGACGTCGATCTAAAACTAATTTCTGACGATAAAAACTGACAAAATTTTTTTATAAGATGCTTTTTGCTACTGTTGAAGGGATAATTCAGTCAAAAATTAAAATTGTCAAGTTTTTCCAAATTCAATCCTTGGTTCAGATTTTTAATAAGCTTAATTGATTTGGTCTAAACGGAAAAGAACGAATGACTATTTTTGTTTGAAGACTACATATAAAATAACTACCAAAATGTTGATAACTGCAGTTTGACTAAAAGTAATCACTTTTTGTCAGCTAAAACTATGAAAGACTCAAGTGACTTAAAATGTGACTAAGCATTTTTCTCAATATAAGACTAAATCAGAAATGTCATAAAAGAAACTGGAACTACAAAAAGATAAAATACTAAATGGAAGGAGAATCTAAACAAGTCTAGAATGCACAAAATCAAAAACTAAAGCAAGACCGGTCTAGAGAAAACAAAATGGAAACAAGGATACAATATTGCTGGATAAAAGAGAAAATTCACTAGAGCAAGATCAAAGGACAACTTCCAAACAAAGAACAGGAAAATACCACAAAACGGACCAGCCCAGACACAAGGGAAAAGAACACAATATAAAGATGCAAAGCACATGAGGATCAGGTGGCAAACAGAGACAAAGCCATGTGCTCAGACACAAAACGAACAAAGAAACATTGAACAGAGAAAAGACAGACAAGACCGTCAGGTCAGGATCCTGACGATATCGTGAAGAGATATTTGATTATTTGTTTGCTTTATTCACAAACAGCTCAAATGAAGAGTTTGTGTCGATGGTGCAGAAAGGAGATTGTTCCAAATTTGACGTTGAGTCCCTGAAACAGCTTCTGAAACTCCTTCCGGAAAAACATGAGGTACTTCCCAATAAAATATGGGCATTTACAAGTATATCCTATTCATAGACCTTGATGCAAACGAAAACGAGGTTCAGAATCAATGTTTTCTGTCTTTTTGACATGCATGAGAGTAAATCTGCAGTCTATCCTTGTGATGACCCTGAGTCTCCTGATCCTATTGGAGCAGAGCGTGGATGATTTTGATTGTTTGTCACCCTGTTAATTGATCATTATTTTGAATATTTAAGAGTGTAATGTGTTATTTGGGGTAGGCACTCACTTTGGGATAGTTCTCTCGAGAGTGGCTCTTTTCTAGTTCTTTCTTTTGGCATTTTCTCTTATTGTGTAGTAATTTTTAATTTGATAAAACAATTTTCTTTGAGACTTTGTTGTCGATCCCGCTTTAATGTTGCAAACTTAATTCATAATATAAAATTTTGTATCCCGGACGAGCCCCCGATTTTACAATCCACTCATATAAGATTGCAACATAAAAGAGGGATCAGACAACAAAGTCTAATCAAAGCAAAGTGTTTTATTAAACTATTCCAACAATTAATAATGACTATAAACAGAAATCTATGGGTATTAAAGTGCAGTTTGCTTTGATTAGACCTTGTTGTCTGATCCCTCTTTAATATTGTAACCTTTAAATGAGCGGGTCGTAAAATAAAAATTCATATCCCGTACGAGCCCCCAATTTTAGCCAATCAAATCAACTAATCAAAATCTTCCACGCTCTGCTCCAATAGGATCAGGAGACTCGGAGTCGTAAATCTTGCTTTTGATCAGTTGAGTGTTTGCGTTTAACTTCTCTAGATTGACAACTTAAAGACCTTTCAAGGAGATTCAGACAAACTGGCCAGCGTGGATCACTTTTACCTCTTACTGCTGGCTGTACCCTGGTAAAGTGACATTAAATCCCATATTCACGTGTTGTTCCTCTAATACTGTAGGTGCATGAGGCAGTTAATAGTTTTTGTCTGACATCAGTTACCAGCTGAGGATTGAATGCATGTTGCTGTGTGAGGAAGCAATGTCTGTGCTCGAAATCCTGAAGCCCAAAGTGGAGCTGGTGGAGACGGCCTGTGAGAGTGAGTACAAACTGACTGCTACGGTTTAAAACCGTTCTGCTCTTAAACATTTTCAGCAGTACAAAGTGTAACGGCCAGTTTAAATAAACGCCTTAGATTTGAAACATCTAGTGAGATTCTTGTACATATTGTTTACATGTGAGATTTTGCTTCAGAACAACTTTTATAATTCCCACATTATAAAACAAGGTTAAAATTAATTTGATACATTTTATTTAATGTTTTATTTTTGTTTAATTGTTTTTGTATTTATAGTTGTGTTTATGACATTTTGTTGTGTTTTACTTTTGTTTATAGCTTGTTTATCAAACAATTATTTTTTAATTTGTTTGTTTTTTTGTTTCATTTATCCATGTTTTTTAGTTCATTAGTCTGTGTTTTTCGGTTTTATTTTGTTCTGTTTTATTTTATATATTTTAGTTTATTATGTATTCATTTCAGTTTTTCACACATTGTTTAATGCACAGTATTTCTTTGTACTTTTTTTTCAGAATTAATGAATAAATGCACAAAAAAAAAACGTTTTAATAACTATGTGTGTCGCCTGCAGATCTCAGGAAAAGTTCACTACTGCCAAGTTTCTGCAAATTAATCCTCGATGTTGGAAACTTTCTCAACTATGTAAGAATCTCAATTAATGAGTTTGATCTTCATCAAGGGTGTAGAGTTTTGTAGAGACGCTATAACATATCCTTACCAATATCCATCAGCTAATATTGCTCTGTTTTTCCTGTTACTTTGAATTTATTCATACTAATGCTGATTTTAGATTTGTGTGGCTATGCATTAGTGAGACCCTGCATCTGATTAAGTTTGTTGGTCACCAAATCACCCTGAATACTTGCTCTGTTTTCTATGTTTGCTGTGTCTTAGTTCCTCATTTTGAGAACTTTTCCTTTTTGCCAGGGAAGCCACACCGGAAACGCTGAGGGATTCAAGATCAGTTCCCTGCTGAAACTCACTGAAACCAAAGCAAACAAGAGCCGCATCACGCTCTTACATCACATCCTGGAGGTATTGGGCCATTCTACAGCATTACAATAAACGTCAGAAATTTCAATAATTAATAAATATGAATATTATAAGGACTTTTTTACTTCTTAGAATTAGAAATGTCACTTTGTATATTATCATTAACTAAAATCTATGTAATAAAGTATTATTAATCAGAATAAAATAAACGTTAGCTCAATAAAATATTTTAAAACGTAGTTGGCTAGTAAAAATTTCTCATTTTTAATTAGTTTCAGTTGAAGTAGTCTCGCGTAGCCAGACCAATTCTTGACCGCTTTCATTGGCCAAGGCCCGCCCATGAGTCCGTTTGACTGACATGTCAAACAACCAATCACAGTTCATTCGTTCACAGTAATGTTTCAAGGTGTGGAAATGTTATCACAATGTCACAACGCTGACGTATTTTAAAGATTATGCCGTGAACTTTAAATATTTCACATAATTTTGAAAATACAGCGTTTAGTTGATCCTGAGAAGCGCTCGTCATCACAGTTGTAAACATGGCATCTTTCATCTTTCGTAACGTGGTTTGGTGCCACGGTATCTTTGTGTGTGAACATTAAGGAACGCGACACGCACGTCGACTACGATGATGACTTCGACACTCCTGAAGCGTTTCCAATTTTGTGTCCCTTAAGCATCAGAGGTTTAGCCAATGCAGTGACATCTGAGACTAAGCTGAAGTACTACAATAACGAAAACTAAAACCATAAACTTTTTTTATTATTTTATGTAAAATAAACAAGGGAACATTTCTCAATTGTTTAGTTTGTTGAAGAATTAGAATAATTAGAACTATATTAGTTGGTGTTGGTTTTATATTAGTAATTTCAGTGTAAATTCTTGTTTTGTCAGCATTTACTTTATTTTACCATATTGTTCCAGCCCTGTATGACTTCCTATCAGGAAATAAAGATGAAACCGAACCTCAGAATAATAAAATAAAATATATATTGATATTAAAATATTTTATTATTAATAGTACATTTTTATATCAAGTCATTTTCAAAGTCATTTAATGAAAATGTTTTTATTTAATATTAATATTTAAAATTATAGTTATATAAAAATAGTTGTTTTAACAAAAAAAATTATGCAACTTTTAATAGGCAATAGTCAATTTTGTTTTAAGTAAAAAAGTTAATATCAGTTAAGATTAAGTTGCTCTTAATATTAAAAATGTTTAATATTTAAAATATTAATATACAATTTTTAATAATTATATATATTTAAAAAAATAATTATATTATAAATTACAAATATTTTAATGCGCAGTAGTCATTTTTATTTAAAATGGTTTTGTTAATATAATTTTTTAAAATCACAAT
Organism: Carassius auratus; assembly: GCF_003368295.1. Classification (NCBI taxonomy): domain Eukaryota; kingdom Metazoa; phylum Chordata; class Actinopteri; order Cypriniformes; family Cyprinidae; genus Carassius; species Carassius auratus. The sequence goes on along the minus strand of NC_039259.1, from coordinate 26,952,231 downwards.
TAGTGTAATTGTTTTAATATGAAAATTTGAAATATATTTTTATATTAAAATATTCTGCAATATTCTTTTTTTTTTTTTTTTTTTTACTGTAACCTTTTTTTTCCTTGTTGTTTTTTATAATCTCAGAGCATCTGTTGGATGGTGACTTATACTGTCAAGCTCGAAAAAGAAAAAAGCACCATAGATGTAGTTCCTATGACTCAAGCGCTTTCATTCCATGTTTTTTGATCGTTTTTGTGTCATCTATTTTAAGTGAGGTCAGAGTGACAGAGTGCGCTTTATTTTGGGGTGAATTATTCCAGTTAAACTGTGATTGGTGGTGAAAGTCTGTGGATCTCTCTGGTTTCCAGGAAGCTGAATTAAACCATCCAGAGCTGCTGAAGCTTCCAGACGACATCGAGGCCTGTGAGAAAGCAGCCGGGTAAAACAAAAAAATAAAACAAACCCACATTTTCTTTTCAGGATTCTTTGAATAGAAAGATCCAAAAATCATAATTTATCTGAAATAAAACGCTTTTTTAGCATTGTTAGCATCTACTGTTCAAAAGCTTGGAGTCAGTGGGGGGCTGGGATTATAGAAATTTATACTTATTTAGAAAGGATGCTTTAAATGGATCAAAAATCATTACAAAGAGTAATGATGCTGAAAATACAGCTGCGCATCACAGAAATAAATTACGGTTTAAAATATATTAAAATATTATGCAGTTATTTCGAATAATAAAAGAATTTCAGAATATTACTGCATTTTTTACTTGCTTTTTAAAGCTGCGGTAGGGAACGTTTGACGCTCTAGCGGTTAATAAACAGAACTGCTTGCGTCTTGTGGAAGAACATCGTAGCCGGAACTACTTCCCTCTGTTTATGTCTATGAAGAATCACAAAGGTACTGGGTTACTCCGCCGCGGTACCCCCGAAGCAATCTAAAATAGTCCGAATATAAACACTTATTATAGGTGCACCCTAGTGTTTCAGGACAAGCTAAAAACACGGTTTGGAAAATGGATTCATGGTGTACTCGCTTATTATATACATTTTTCTACATTTTGAACACAAACAAAGTTACGGACCGCAGCTCTGATTGGTTGTTTTTTACCGGGAGCGACGTATTTCTGCAAATGGCAATAGGACACTGGGAGGAGCCAGAGGAGCTTGATTTTCACACAGATTATCTGTCTCATATTCTACTGTCAGGACATAATGACAGGTTTAACAAATATGTAAAAAATATATTTTTTTTACAAAAGTTCCCTACAGCACCTTTAATGCTTTACCAGTTTTTCAGTCAAGCAGCTATGTGGATCTTTAACTAAAAAGTACCTTCAGTATCTGAGATTTAACATATGATACGATACGATACTGTCACGATATTTTGCTAACTTATATTATCATCTTCTTTCAGTGTAAACCTGGACTCGATTCAAGCCGAAGCCAGTCATCTTCTGAAGAGACTGAGAGACGCGGAGAAGAAGGTGTCTTCGTCGCTCGAGGACGTCAAACAGCAGTTCTCCGGGCTCATCGAGGTACAAACGCGTGTTTAATCTGACGAGCGTTTCTCTTTCCAGCTGCGGTGTTGTTCTTGAATGTCCCTGTGGTGTTTGTGCAGAAGAACCTGACGACGTGTGCAGCTCTAGACGAGCGTTTCACTAACCTGGACAACAGGAAAGATGATCTGGCTCAGTATCTGTGTGAAGACGTGTCTCAGCTCTCGCTCGACGAGCTCTTCAACAACATCAAAACCTTCCGCCAGCTCTTCCTCAAAGCGCTGAAGGTGCGTGAGCCGTCACTATATGCAGAATAAACTCCTTATATTGGGTTCATCGAGGTTTGTTAAACCCTCGACCCGAACTGAGAAGCGAGACACATTAATAGTATAAAATAGCATAATATTAACCACTTTTTATTCATTTTAAAATCATTTAATATTAAGTAAAGTGGTTTTTAATATTAAAAAAAGAATGTAAAAATATTTTCATATTAATAGTTTAGTTGCTTTTAATATCAAATTAATTTTTAATGACTCTTTAATGTTGAAGTGTTTAAATGCTTTTAAATTAATAGTCTTAAAAAAATGTAAATATTAAAATGACTTATAATTGATACTAAAGTTGTTCTTAACACATTTGAAATTAGTTCGTTATTTTAATATATTTATATTGATTAATAGTTATAGTCACTTTAACACAAAACTGAGAATTAATCATTTTATTTATATTAAAATAGTATTAAATTAATCATATTAAAATAAAATAGTATTAAATAAAAGTAATATTAAAATAACTATAGTTAATATGAAGTTGTTTATACTGTTAAAAATGTAATTAACTCTTTTTAATTAAACCAATATTAAAATAAGATTATATAATTAATATTAAAATTATACTTATTAAAGTTGTTTTTAATATTAAAACATTTTTTGGTTAATGTTTAAATTTTAATCGTTTTTAAAACGAAAAATATTTTAACTATTTAAAGTTTAATTTTAACACAATATTTTTTCTAAGTTAATTTAAAAATATTTTATCCTAATTAAAAGTTGATATTAAAGTCATTTTAACACTTCACCAGTATTTTTATTTCTTCCGGAAATATGAAAATCACATTATTATTCCATGCATTTTTATAATAAAATCGTATTAGAAAAGTGACATTATATTAAAACTGAAAAAAAAAATATAAATGGGCATAATAAAATATAAAATTTTAATTAAAAAAATTTAAAATTAAAAATTCTAAAATTAAATAAAAACGATAATAGCATGTTATTAATAATGAAATGACACTGATGAGTGGTGTTCATGTGACAGAGGTCTGGTTTTCTGTAGGAAAACAAGATCCGTAAAGAACAAGCGGCTAAAGCGGAGAAAAGAAAGCAGCAGCTGGAGGAAGAAGAGTCCAAGAGACAGAAGGGAGAAGATGGAAAGATAAGTGAGTTCAAACAAACTATTCCTGTCCAGAACTTGGGTTTGTGTTCAGTTACTGAAGAAAACAGATGTTATATTCACTTCCAGTATTAGAAACCTGCTCTCATTCAGAAAAACTGCTGCATCGGTGACCCATTAATTGATTTAATAGTTTATATTTAAGTCATTTTAATCATCTTAAAACTTTTGTAATAACAAAATATTAAATATAGTTAATTAATTTTTTTTAATTCAACTAATTTTAATATTACAATTATTTTCACAATCATTAAGTTCAATATTAAATAGTTTTTAAATTCATTAAAATAGTAGTTAATAGTTATGTTGAATTTATCCAAAAACTAATGTTTTGATTTAATATTACAGATTTTTATATTTAATATGATGTCCTATTTAATTAAACTAATGTTTTTAATATAAAGTTGTTAAAGCTAGCATTAAGTTGTTTTAAATAAAGGAATGGTGATTTTAAAGTAAGTTTTAATATTAAACAATTTAAAGTTTTTAATGAATTAAAGACCAATGTTTTAATATTACAATATTTAACCGTTAAGTAGCAGTTAAGTTGTTTTTAGTTCATTAAACTAAAAATTTTAATATTGATTAGTCATTTAAAAAATGTTTTTAGTTTAAAGTTTAATTAAAGTCATATGTATTCATTTTAGTTAAAAAATAAATAAATGATTAAAAATTTAATATTACAACAATAACTTTATATAATATTAGTTTAATTAAAATTACTAATATTAAGTTGTTTTTAATATTATGATTTAATATTAAAATGTTTTTTAATTGATAATATAAAACTTAAGATTACAATATTTTAACATAGTTAAGTTTATAAATGTTTTACTAACTAAAAAACTAAATTTTATTTATATTAAAATGTTTTGATTAATAAAACATTTCTATAAACTTAACTATTTTGTTTTTTATAAAAGTATTTAAATTGATTTAATAACTATTATTTTGACTTATATTAAACATAATATATAAATTTCATGTAATATTAAAAACTATTTAATATTAAAGTCATTTGAAAGTAATGTTGAGCTAATATTATGTTAATATAAAGTTGTTTTTAATATTATACAATTATTTTAATTTTAAGTAATTGTTAAATATAAAAAATTGTTAATATGATGTTGTATATTCACTCCCAGTGTTAGCAAGCTCAGAATGCGGCTGGTTTTTGATATAAATCTGTTTTCAGTTCGTCGAGGCGCGCCTCCGCAGGACGACGGCTGCATCATCGATCATCTCCTGGCCGACATTCGCAAGGGTTTCCATCTGAGAAAGACTCGTCCCAGGTGCGAAAGGGAAACCCCTCCTAGTGAAATGCATAGAGATATGGGAGCGTCCGGTAAGAATATCAGCCCGTCCGGCTCTAAAGCGGCTCTAATGCTAAAGTCTCTGGCTCACGCTGCTCTCTGTAGAAATTTTATTAAAGATCGGCGAGTTTCTGACTCCTTTAAAGCCGAAGCAGTGTTTGTGTCCAGTCTCTTTTGGGTTGGAGCCTGATTCCTCACATGCTGCTGCTGCTCGACCAATCAGCTTCGCAGCTTCTGATTGGTTGTTCACACCGGTCTGAGCTGTCAATCACCTGCCAGTGATATAACACACTCTGTTGTTAGCAAGTGTGAACGGTACATACAAGCTGTAAATGGGTAGTTGACATTATTTTATTTTTTGATTTCTCCTGTAAATGTTGACTATTTTTTTTTATGTAATTCGATGATTTATTCAGCTTTATGTAGGGCTGCACAATTAATCACAGTAGTGCTATAAAACCCTGCCATTTTCAGTTTAGCATTTGAAAAATGAAGCCAAAAATGTCATTTTTATAGATAAATTACAATAAACTGTACGTTATTCTTACTTTATAATACATGGAGGTGCTGGTCATATAATTAGAATATCATCAAAAAGTTGATTTATTTCACTAATTCCATTCTAATTATATGACCAGCACCTGTTTTTTTTTTTTAAACCATTAAAAAGTATTTATAAATTAATTAGTTTATATTTTTCATCTTTGTTTAATAATAACTTGACATAACAATAATACTAATAATTTATTATAGAAAATTGTTGTTATAAAGAAAAAATGACATGTTTTTGAGAATTAAAAAAAGAAAACGTTCAATAATGAGACTATTATTATTATTATTATTATTATAAAATATATGATTATTATTATTATCATTATTGAACAGTATTATCATTTTATATATATATATATATATATATATATATATATATATATATATATATATATATATATATATATATATATATATATATATATATATATATATATAATCATAATTTTGTATTGCAATGTAAAACAAATATAATTTGTATGTATAATATTTATTATTATTAATTTATAATTTGATAATTATATATATATATATTAGTTTTTTTTATCCAAAACAAATGCATTTTTTTTCCTTCAGTTGTGCAGCTCAACCTACTTGCCTTGGTTAAATGATTTTTAAATACTGCTCAATTTAAAGTAACTACATGCACAATTAAGAAAGAAAAATGTGGAAAATCTTGTTAAAAATGAGAGCATGTCACACGCAGGACATTGATGTCAACTACCCAGACATGAGATCTAAAGCAACACAAGCAGAGTTTATCACTGAACTTAAACTTAAACATTGATCAACCCTCAAAAGAGCGCTGGCTTTGCTTCATGCTTCTCCTCCATCTGACCCACGCTTCTGCTCCTGAACAAACCCATCTCTTCTCGTCCTGAAGCAGGAAGTGCAAGGTCTGTCGGAGAAGAAGCTGGATCGTCTGCGGTCCACACATCTCCAGCGGCCGCGGTTTCTACTCCAGGAGATCTGGACAAAGACTGCGGCACCAGTCCCTGTGCTGAAGAGACCTCGGCGGGGAACGGGGAACCAGAGAGCCTTCCTTCAGACCGGAACCATGACATCCACCCTCCAGCCATCAGTCCAGCACAAAACCATCAGGAACCAGCCGACACGTCACCCAGCTGCCTTACTGCGACCAGCACAGAGCAGAATCACAACGGGAATAACATCAGGCCTGCAGACGGTCGCCTGAAGAACACGGACGAGACGCTTCGCTCGAGCAACACACACACAGACGACAACGAGTCGGCAGGAAAACCGCAGCCGTGTGATGTCATCGACGGAGTGATGTCACAAGCCACGCCCACTCCCACTGACAGCCCCGCCCCCTTGAAACCCGAGAGCAAAAAACATTTCTTACAAAGAAACAAAAAAGGCAGTAATGAAGGTAATCTATTTATATATCTAATAAAAGTCACGTTTTTCAGCATCGCATGTGTGTTTTTAAAACATTTGGGTTTGCAAACCACAGTAAATGTTTTAGTTATAAAGCTAATACTTATTATTAAAATATTACTTATTAATATTTTAATGTTTAACATTATAATGTTTAACAATATATCTGGAGAAACGCATTATAAGACCTGTCCGAGTCACATTTCATCCCAAAAATAAAACGAAAAAAGGAGTTTAAATTTTATATCACATTTATATAATTTTCTGTCACAGTTATTGGCATTTATTTCTTCAGTCAGTCCGAAGCATTAAAAGTACTACATTTAAATCTGTAAAATAAAAAAAAATAAAAAAATATATATATATATATATATGTATATATATAATGTATATATATATGTGTGTGTGTGTGTGTGTGTGCGTGTGTAAAATACTATTATTTTTTCAAGTGTTTATTTTAATTATTATATACCCCCACCCACATTCCTTTTACTGTAATGTTGAATTATTATTATATAAGTATTATTACACAAGTTATACACACCCAAATGTATTTATTAATTCTTACATATTACAAATTATTATTATTTTTATTATTATTATTACTTTTTTTTTCCAACCCACCCAAGTATATATTTTTATTTTTTGATTTTATTTTGTATTTTATTTTTAATCCATTCAAAATTTATTTATACAGTGAAACGTTGAAGAAAAAAAAATTCTCATTTTAGATTTTTAGATTTCTGGGTAGAATATGACCTGGACGTCTCATCGAGTTATTACACATGAATTAGTTGTGGTTTTCTTCCAGAAACATGTGTTTAGTCACACCGTTGATGTGTGTATTGTGTTAAACTCCTGACATCAGTGCATTAGCTCTGTCTCTGAGCCGAGGTCGTGTCTACAGAGACATCACATGAATGTCAGTCATGTCCTCAGCGTGTCTCTTTTTCTTTGACCCTCTGAAGAGGAGGGTAACAGAGGGAACGGACGCTCTAAAAAGGGATGTGTGTTGCAGTGAGGTAGGTTTAAATGAGAACTAACCGGACCGAGCAAGCCGCCGAATCGATCTCTAACCAGTCCTCTCTACTCACAGTCGTCCAGCTCTGTTTATTAACATCTGAACTCCTGGGGATCTGCCGTGGTTTGTTCTCGCCTAAACCTCCTCTCTTTCCTCGAGAGAGACTGTTGAATCATGTCTTAATATGTGATTTTGTCTTGTTTAAATCAGATTTATGTCTCGCTGATTCCATTTCTTTGTGTTAACAAAAAGACCTCCGCCTGTCTGCTGTTTTAACCAGCATCTCAATTATGAGAACCGTTGAGTTTGGCCTCTGTACGATTTTTTTTATGCATTTACTGATCAAAAATACTGTTAAAAATAGTGAAATATTATTATAACTTAATATAACAGTTTTCTGTGTGAATCTGTGTTAAAGTGTAATGTATTTCTGTGATGCTCCGCTGTATTTTCAGCATCATTCCTCCAGTCTTCAGTGTCACATGATCTTCAGAAATCAGAATAATCAGGTTATCAATGTTGAAAACGTTAATATTTTTGTTGAAAGCGATGCATTTTATTTTTCAGGATTTTAAGAAAGTTCAAAAGAACAGCATTAATGTGAAATGGAAGTCTTTTGTATCATTATAAGTGTCTTTACTCACACTTTTGATCAGTTCAATGCATCCTTGATGAGTAAAATAATCATACTGACCCCAGACAGAAGTGTATATTAGTGTAAACAGATAAATATACCAGTGTGAATCACATTGAGCAGAGGTTTTGAGAATCTTTACGTGTGACCTTTGACCCGACGTGTTTCAGGGCTGTTGTCATGATTAATCAAGGCTTTAATCTGTCCGTCGGTGAAGAATGAAAGATAAACAAAGCAAATAGTTCAGGAAAGAGTCCAGATGTGCATCTGTCAGAATAAAGACTTCCAAGATCATCAAATAGTTTGTGTTTAATAGAGAACAGTTTATTCTGTTTATAGGAGAGTTTAAGAGGTAGAACTTGCATTTGCTAAATATCAGTCATGATATTAAAAAATGAAGTTTATATGGATTGTTTTTGAACTCTGAGAGTATAAGCTGATTTATTTGTTTTTGAATTCTTCAGCAATTAGACTTCAAGTGTTTCTAAAGATATGATTTCTTATGCTACTACTTTATAATTTAAAGGAACAGTTCACCAAAAAACAAAAAAAAAATTTAAATAAAAATTTATTCATCCTCGGATCATCCAAGATGTCAGTTTGAGTGTGTTTCTTCATCAGGTTTATATAAATGTAACATTGCATCTGTGCTCTTTAGTGAATGGGTGCCGTCAGAATGAGAGTCTGATAAAAACATCCCAATAATCCACAGCACTCCAGTCCATCAGTGAACATCTGGAGAAGACAAAACCTGAAACACATCCAGCATTAAGATGATTTTAACTAAACTAGTCCATAATAACACTTCCTCCAGTGAAAAAGTGTTCTGGTCTGAATCAGGAGAGAAATCTGCACAGATCAAGCAGCGGTTAAACAGATCTAAACTAATCTGTGAGAGACTAGACAACAGGAGATGCACTTTTTCACTGGAGGAAGTGTTGTTAAAGTTGCTGTGGATTATTGTGATGTTTTTATCAGACTCTCATTCTGACGGCACCCATTCACTGCATACTGTTACTTTAACAGTGTTCATCTTAAATCGATGAATCTTAAACTCTGATTTTTTTCCCCTTCATGTTGCAGGAAGCTCAAGGAAAAGAAGAACAAAGGGGAGAAGGAAAAGTTGAGTCTGTTCCTGCTGTGTTCCTGTTATTCGTCTGGATCTCAGAGGGCCGGAGGAGATCTGAACCGCTCTTTCGTCTGCAGAGGAGCCACTGACGGCGTACTTTAGACAAATACACACGGTGTATTCGAGTTTGGCTTTGTTTTTAAATGCTAAATCTTTAGATTTGACCAAACTATTTTAAATTTTTGCACACTTGGAAGATACATTTATGACACACCAAATCTCTGTTTACATGAGAGAGGGTCAATAGAGGAGAAGGAAAAATGGTCAATCATGAATTTTTGCTGTTTCTCAAAACCTTTGAACAGTCTGAAACCTTTAAGATGCATTGCTGTTAACTGTTTAATATTGCTCTGAATGTTAACTTTATATGTTATGAATATGCTTGGCATTAACCGGGAAAAGTATTACTTTATTATGATACCGGTTCTAAAATATTAGTGTAATAAAAATTATTGGATTACATTTGCGCTTGCAGTGGTTAAGCGAGACTGTCATATTGATGTCATTATGTATTTTCATTGAGAAAGTCTTTAAATAAAAATAAAAATGTGCAGTCAGCTCTAGTTCACATTCATAGGAATTTGAAATGCATTAGAATTTTAATCCGTGTTGCTTCAAGGACACGCCCTCCCTCAGCTGTAAGCCCCGCCTCCAAATGCACGCCAGCCAATCCCAAGCTCGCAATTCTGAACGCATAAAATGATTGACAGACTCGTGGCGCTCTCCCGAATCTTCCGTTTCTGTTTACAGTCAGTTTAGAAGATGTCTTTAATATGTTTATGATTTAGGATGTATGTCAATCTGACTTCTTAAAGACGCCTGACAGATGTTTGTACACAGCAGATGCTTTCCAGATCATTAATCTTGCAGATGTACGTGTGCTATCTGGATATTGATTGTATCAGCTGACGTTTTATCACATGCACACGCCAAACTGATCAATAGTGCATTGTAGTAGTGGCTTGGTAACTCAGTAACAGCGCACTCTAGTCTGCGCATGCGCGCGGCTCAGAAAGGCGACTCCTCTATGAATCGCATTTAGGCATCAAGGCGCTTTTTGTCTTAAAGGGAACATCTGAACGCTTACAAGCGATATCATTTAAATCGAAGAACCACAAGGATTGGTTAGTGACATACATACAGAGATCTGCCACAGCTATCAACACGAAACACGCTTTAAAAATCTATCGTCCAGTAATCATCATCAACCGCGATTGGTCTCCTCTAAACCAGCGCTGAGAAAAGTAACAAGTATCACGTGACACCGCGCGCTCTTCCGCAGCTGTCTTTATAATTTACACCCGAGTGGATAAACTTTAAAAAACATCTGAATTATTGGAAAGTTATTACTAAGCAGTAAATAGCTGAAACGGAATAAATATTATTTAACCGTATCCCGTCTAAGAAGTTCCGTGCCGCCCGTCGCCGGAGCGCTCTTTGCCCGTTCAGCCCGTTCCAACCGTCATCAGATTCATTCCGCTCCGGACGCTGCAGGATGTCTTCGGGCTGGTCAGCGAACGACCACAAGAGCTACTCAAACCCGCCGTCAGCTGCGGTGAAACGGGCGAGAAACGACTCAGGGAACAAAGTGACGGTGGTTCTCGGAGCGCAATGGGGAGATGAAGGCAAAGGAAAAGTTGTTGATTTATTGGCGACTGAGTCTGATCTCGTGTGCAGGTGTCAGGTAATATAATGTCAAACGATAATACCTGCATGATAAATCATAACCGGCAACTTTTTGTATGATATCAATTGCATAATTGCACTAAATGCATAAATATTTTACATTTATCTTAATAATTGGTTATTATATCTAATTTTATATTATAAATGGATTTTAATAATATCCTAAATCATTGTTTGCTGTAATTGCATTAATTAAAACACCCTGTACTGCCAACAATACTAATAAATTACTTATAAAATATGCTTATTTATTATGCATATCTATAATTATAGCAAAGTATGCATTTGTCATAAATATTAATTTATTTATATAATTTTTATTAATAATAAAAAACGAATAAACATATTTATTTATAGAATTTTATTAATAAGTAAAATGAATAAATAAACAAATATATATTTATTTATTTATAATGTTTAATTAATAATTAAAAACGAATTCATAATTAACAATAAACAAATGTTTATTTATACATTTGTATTAATAATTAAGAAATAAATATTTATTCATTGATTTATATATACATTTTATTCATAATTAATAAGAAGTGATTTAACTTAAATAAACAAATAAATAATTGTTTATTATTATTATTATTATTAACAGTTTGCTGTGTAATAAACATGATAACATGATATCTCTACATGATCCGTGTCATCACTCTTTATTAATCTAAAACTATTCTGATCAGTGTCTGTTGAGTGTTTACGGCCCGGTTTGGACTCATTATCATTATTAGTCACATGCAGTGTTTTTAAATGACTGTTATATGCATGAAGTATGAAATACTCTTGATAATTCGTGCATGTTCAGCTGTGTTGCTGTGCGAGTCTGAATCTGAGTGAATGTCAGTCCCAGAATTCCTCCTTGCCCTTCGCTGAGCTCGGGTCACATTCCCAGCGTTACTGGACATGTGAGAAGGCCACAGCCCATATAGTCTGTGGAAAATAAGCCTCTCTGGTTGGTGGATCAGGTGTGACACAGTGTGTCTGAGGAAAGGGCAAGCCGGACGTCTGGATGCTTTCAGAGGCACATTTCCAAGCCTCCCTTTTGGAGAAAATAAGAGCGTGCACTTTGAAGTTGTAACCGTCCTGCATGAGTCTCATGTGGCTCTTCTGTCACAGGGAGGAAATAACGCTGGGCACACGGTGGTGGTGGATGAGAAAGAGTATGATTTCCATCTCCTCCCCAGTGGAATCATCAGCACCACATGCACATCATTCATCGGTGAGGAGGAGACGCTTGCAGTGGATAGATGTAGTGTTGCATCTGGCATTTTTACTGGATATGGAAACTTGTTTCCCCCCAAACAATAAGACATAAACTTGCAATTATAAGGAAAGTCAGAATTTTGAGTAGAAAGTGAAATATTGAGATGTAAATTTGTATTTACAGTCAGAATTGTGAGAAATAAATTCGGAGTAACAAGAGAAAAAAATCTGAAATTGAAGAAATAAATCAGAATTCAGATAAAAAAGTCATAATTGCAAGAAATTAATTTAGAATAAAAAGTAAAAACTGCCAGAATTAAAGTCGAATTTACAAGAAAATTTCAGAATTACAAGAAAAAATTCAGAATTGCAAGAATTTAATTAAAAATTCAGACAAAAAAGTCAGAATTGCAAGAATTAAATGCAGAATTACAAGAAAAAAGTCAGAATTGCAAAAATTAAATTAAAAATTCAGACAAAAAATTCTGAATTGCAAGAATTAAATTCAAAATTACAAGAAAAAATCAGAATTACAAGAAAAAAGTCAGAATTGCAAGAATTAAATTCAAAATTACAAGAAAAAAATCAGAATTACAAGAAAAAAGTCAGAATTGCAAGAATTAAATTCAAAATTACAAGAAAAATTCAGAATTACAAGAAAAAATTCAGAATTGCAAGAATTAAATTCAAAATTACAAGAAAAATTCAGAATTACAAGAAAAAGGAAGAATTGCAAGAAATAAATTCAGAATTCAGACAAAAAAGTCAAAATTCCAGGAAAATAAATTCAGAATTACAAAAAAAAAGTCAAAATTGCAAGAACTGAATTCAGAATTCTGTTAAACTGACACATAAGAGAAAAAAGTCAGAATCGTGAGGGGAAAAAAGTCACAATTACCTTTTTTAATAGTTTATTCTGTGATGGAAACAAGCTTCCATATACTAAAGACAGTTTATCACTCAGTGATTAAAAGTGTGATGAAATCTGATGTTTTCAGAGACTGTAACGTTGAATCCAGATTGACTGTGGTTTCAGTAGCGTGTGTTCATCTGCAGGTAACGGCGTAGTCATTCATCTTCCAGGATTATTCGAGGAGATCGACAAAAATGAGAAAAAGGGTATTGTTTGTCATAATTTCCACATACATGCAATCATCACATTCATGACTCGATTCTGTGCACAAGAATAATTTGTCTTTTTCTTTCATGAGAAGGGCTGAAAGGATGGGAAAAAAGACTGATCATCTCCGACCGGGCGCACATTGGTGATATATCTATGAATAATAGTGTTTTTTATTAAATATATTGAATACAGTGGTGGTGGGAAATACATATAATGAAATAATAATACAATTGCATCTGTTTGTGTCAGTATTTGACTTTCATCAGGCTGTGGACGGACTTCAGGAGGTTCAGAGACAAGCGCAGGAAGGACAAAAGTATGCACTTTTTTATTTTTAAGCAATTATTAGTGTTATTTTTATTATTGATAATTAACAATAATAATTATTATACATGCACCTTTCTTATAGTCAAATAACTTCAAATATAGTGCTATAAAATCATGCAAAAAGAGTGAAATAAAAATAAAAAAACATATAATACTCAATGATTTCTGTTGCATTATTTTAAAGTAGTTAAACATTTTTATGATTAAACTGTAGTTTTCTTATCTATTTATTTTAATGTTTATGCTTTATGTTTGATATGTGTGAGCTTCCCTGAGTATAAGAAATGTGCATTATTAATTAAATTATTAGTAGTATTAATAATAGGTTTTTAATCACACAATAAAGTAGAAGACAACAAAAATCACACAAATTAAGGTTTTGCGCTGTATTCAGTTCAGCAGTTTGGGAACAGGTTGCACATTTATTTCATATAAAAATAATAATGATTTTATTTTTATTTTTTTAAATAATGCACTTTTCTTCTAATCTAAGAAAAAAAAAGAAAAAAGCAAGAAATAAATTAAAAATTTCAAGAAAAATTCATAATTGCATGTAATAAATTCAAAATTCAGATAAAATAAGTCAGAATTGTAACAAATTAATTTAGAATAAAAAGTAAAAACTGCAAGAAATAAACATAAAACAAAACAAAAAAATATATGCAAAAAAAAAAAGTTTGACCTCCTCCCGAGTTTAATGACCTTCTGTTGCGTTTCTGTATTTGAGTAGTTTAATAGTTTTATAGTTTTTGGATTGTAATGTAATGTATTAATGTTGGGTCACAGTATAGGAACCACTAAGAAAGGCATCGGCCCCACGTACGCCTGTAAAGCGTCTCGCACCGGGCTCCGCATCTGTGACCTGATGGCTGACTTCAGCGAGTTTTCTAGCAGGTAAAGTCTGTGTGAGTCTACTCGTATCGTATCGTATCGTATCGTATCGAGCTGAAGTGTTGATAACTCACTGCTGAAGGGTGAAGAACCTGGTGCAGCAGTATCAGTCCATGTTCCCCGCTCTGAAGGTGGAGGTGGAGGGCGAGCTGAAGAAGCTGAAGGTGAGGTGTGTGTGTGTGTGTGTGTGTGTGTGTGTGTGTGTGTCTCTGACCCGTGCTGCTTCACAGGACTACGCCGAGAGGATCAGACCGCTGGTCAGAGACGGAGTCTATTTCATGTATGAAGCGATTCACGGATCACCGAAGAAAATCCTGGTGGAGGGAGCGAACGCAGCACTGCTGGACATCGACTTCGGTGAGAGTGTGTGTGTGTGTGTGTGTGTGTGTGTATAATGTCATGGGTATGACACAGGTATTACAAGGAGAGGGTGACTTATGAGGACATAACCCATTTTTCAAAACACTTATAAATCATACAGAATGAGTTTTTTTGAGAAAGTAAAAATGCACAAAGTTTCCTGTGAGGGTTAGGGTTAGGTGTAGGGTTGGTGAATATACATATAATATACAGTTTGTACAGAATAAAAACCATTACACCTATGGGATGAACACACTTTACACAAAAACAAACATGTGTGTGTGTGTGTGTGTGTGTAGGTACGTACCCGTTTGTGACGTCCTCTAACTGTACGGTGGGGGGGGTGTGCACCGGTCTCGGGATCCCTCCCTCGAACATCGGAGACGTGTACGGAGTGTCAAAGGCCTACACCACGAGAGTCGGGATCGGAGCCTTTCCCACAGAACAACTCAATGTGAGTTATAGTTCTCATAGTTAACTAAAAGCTGGAAAAATGTAATTTAATTAAATTAAATTAAATTAAATTAAATTAAATTAAATTAAATTAAATTAAATTAAATTAAATTAAATTAAATCAAATTAAATTAAATTAAATTGATTTTTTTACAATTTAGTAGAAATAGAATAAAAAAAGTTTTTTTATCTTGTTGCCAAGCAAAACATTTCTGAATCTAGTTTAACTTGGGAATAAGTTAAACCATTAGAAATAAAATAAAAACATTTAGTGTAAGTTGATGTACTAAAATAACTAAAATTAAAATCATAAATATTTTGTTGCCTAAAAATAAAATAACATTAACTGAAAAAAAAAAAAAAAAAAAAAAATATATATATATATATATATATATATATATATATATATATATATATATATATATATATATATATATATATATATATATAAACTTAAATTTACCACCGGCTTTCCGGCTGATTTGGACACCAGACAACAAACATTCTTGTGATTCTAATAAATATGGATATAAATATAGAGTTACATCTGTTGATTTCATCTGTACTTTGCCGGTTAATATTTTTTAAAATAAATGCCATAAAAATTAAAAATAAATAATAATATATATATATATATATATATATATATATATATATATATATACACATATTTATATAGATAATTAAATAATAAGAAAAAAATATATAAATTAATATAAAAATATTAATATAAATATTACCATTTTCTCTTTTATTTATTTATTTATTTAAAAAATATATATATTTATGATTGTAGTTAATATATTTTAATATGAATACCAAAATATTTAAAGATACAATTTTATCTATATATTAATAGTGATCTGTCTCTCTCTCTCTCTCTCTCTCAGGCGGTGGGCGAGCTGCTGCAGACACGAGGTCATGAAGTGGGCGTGACCACAGGCAGAAAGAGACGCTGTGGTTGGCTGGATCTGGTTATTCTCAAATACGCTCATATGATCAACGGCTTCACTGCGTGAGCGCTTATGAGTATCATGTGAACTATACTCAATATTATTATGTTTTAATATATGATATAGTATGCATGCTACAAGAAATGTAAACAAACATATGTAAAAAAAACATATTATTGTCACATGACTTTATTTTATTACACATGCACACCAGGAAGAGATCCGGAAACAGAGACAGGGATTTGGCTTTTTTAATTCATATTTTGCATAAAAGTTGAAAGCAATAGGTTAACAATGAATATAAAAAATTATAGGATTTTCTGATGATGGTTCTGTGTCGTTCTTCAGCATTGCTTTGACTAAACTGGACATCCTCGATGTTCTGGATGAAATTAAAGTGGGAGTGGCCTATAAGATCAACGGCAAGAGAATCCCGTATTTCCCAGGTAAACTGATACATCACATGATCTTCAGAAATCATTCTAATATCGAATCAATTACTGTTTAACAGATATTTATTTATTTATTTTAAATAGTAAAAATTAATACTTTTACTCTATTTTTGATCAAATAAATGCAAGCTTGATGAGCAGAAGTGACTTCTTTAAAAAAAAAAAAAAACGCAAAAAAAAAAAAAAAAAAAAAAAATGATACAAATCTACAGACATTTAAAAAAATTAAAAAAGGCCAAAACCACACAACAAAATTACTTACATAATGAAGTAAAAGGTATAATAGTGTCTCAATGATACTGAAATATTTGTATATATCATTTTAGCATCAATGAGATATTATTACAGATTTTATAATTTGTATTTATTGTTATTTTTTAATTATTTTAACGTAAGCGTTTTCTCTTAGAACTCACGTTTTTCATTTGTAAATGTTTTGATGTTGTATTTCAATGCATTTCTATTTTATCTTTGTCAAGTGCTTTGAGATGCAACTTTTAAAGGTGCAATAAAAAATTAAGTTTAGGTTTTAGACCTATATTGTTGTGTGTTTTGCAACATTTATTAGTTTTTCTTTTTTTAATAGTTATACAGTTTTGCTGAAAGTTTTATCCCATGCATGCACACTTTATCTCCGTCTCGTTCTCTCCGTGCGTCTCTCTGTGCTTCTAGCAAACATGGATGTGCTGCAGAAGGTGGAGGTCGAATACGAGACGCTTCCCGGCTGGAAGACGGACACATCAGCGGCCAGGAAGTGGAATGATCTTCCTCCCAAAGCTCAGAACTACATCCGCTTCGTGGAGAATCACATCGGCGTTCCTAGTGAGTCCCAGACAGCGATACACACAGAGCATCCTCCTGTCAATCAAACTCACCTCTGCATCTCTCCTCCACAGTTAAATGGGTCGGCGTGGGGAAATCCAGGGAATGCATGATCCAGATGTTCTAGGATCGTGAAGATTCCTACCCATAATCCTCCTGGAGACCCTGAGCTCAGCGGGACTCGTGGTTTTACTGGCGTGCATTCACGAAACTCTCTTAACAATGATGTGTTTGCTGGAAGATCAGCTCTGAATGGCTGTGTGTCCAGGCATCACAATGGGATTCGGTTTGATTATGTTTGTTGTTTTCAGTGTGAGACACATAAACTGAATCCCCTGAAACGGTGTTCATTTCTTTTTTTGGTTGCATGCATTTCATTTTCTGCTTTTAGAGTAAGACCGTGAAACAGGTTTATCCTTTGTGCTTTAGCGGGCTTCTTTCTGATTTAATTAGGTTAGCTGCGTCAGAAATAGATCCAGACAGAGAACACAGTGTTCTCTTCATCTATGCCAAGATCTGATCTCGGAGGAAAACCTCAGAGCCGTGAGACAGTCGTGACTAAAACAGGAACACGAGAAAGACCAGGTCAAATAATCAGACAGTGGCAGTGGCTGTGACTATAAACTATAAACTCATTTTTTGTTGTTTCATTATTTTTACACTATTTACTGTATTTATGCTATTTAAAAATTATTTAAATAATTTATTTTATTTACACATTGTATTTATACAATTTAACATTTCTGATAATTGTTTTTAATTCATATTTATTATTTTATTTACACTATTTACTGTTTATGCTATTTAAAAATTATTAATATATTTTATTTAAATATTTTATTTTATCTACATTTATTGTATATATGCAATTTAACAATTGCGACCATTATTGTTTTTTAATTAATATTTATTATTTACACTATTTACTTTATACTATTGAAAATTTCAGATATTGGTATTTAAATATTTTTTATTTACACTTATTGTATTTATAAAATGTAACAATTATGATTATTATTGTTTTTTAATATTTATTTTATTTTAACTATTTACTTTGTGCTATTTAATTATAATTTTTTTATTAAATGTTTTATTTTATTTACACTAATTGTATTTATAGAATTTAACCATTATGATTATTATTCTATTATATTCATTATTTTATTTATACCAATAATCATTATTAAATTAAATTATTATTATTATTATTTATTTGCACTATTTTATACTATTTATTTGCTATTTTTATTTATTTGTTATTATTATTATTATTATTATTATTATTATTTTGTTCTAATGGTCCCAAATATCACATAAAGGATATAAAAAATACACTACAGGAATAAGGTAAAGGTCAATTCAAATAATCAGAGAACATTTTTAAACCTTTTTTTTTTTAATAAACTACTTATTTTATTTATTGTTTTTATTATTTCATTAACATTAAAATATGTATTAATATTTCATTTATACTATTTAGTTATTATGTTCCTTATATACTGTTCATTATTGTAATTCTTTTTTTGAAGAAATGCTCAAATGTCATTGCATTCGATCCAAAATATATTTTTAAAAAAAGTTTAAAATAAAGTGTTATGTACGGTTTAGTAAAGACATGCTGTAGCTTGTGCTCGCCTGCAGGTGGCGATGAGCGCGTCCTCGCGTCCGTCCGCGCGGGTGAAGAAGAAGCGGAGTGTTTAAAGCGCGGGCACGTGTTTATTTTCGCGCACGTGTGTGAGTTTGTTCGCAGATTGTTTGTTTTTCTGTCCTCGTGCTGCTGAAGATGCCCAAGCGCTCCTGTCCGTTCAGCGAGAGCTTCTCCTCGCAGAGTAAAGTCCACGTTGGTCAGAAGGAGATCAACAACCGCGGAGTTTTAGGACTCAAATACAGACAAGAGATTTATGGTGAGACCGAGACATATTTATTGTATTTATAACATCATTAAAGTAAAAAAAACTATGTTAGCAATAAAAACCCCTGATTGAATCGGTCAGTGTTATCAAAACAGTGCTTTATAATTAAAGATAGTTCTTGATGAATGATCATAATAATGAATCCAGCTAATAATAATAAAGTTTTAATGTCCTCGGTTTAATCCAAGACCATGATTGGTCAGTGTAATTAAAGATAATTAAGTTCGTTAATTGAATCCTGCAGCTGAGATCAGTTAGTTCCGATGCTATTAAATGAATTAAATGTAATGTTTTATTTTAAACCATTAATAACAGCTTCTTGTTAAATATATGAATCAATGCTCATGATTTAGTGTTTATTAGTTTCATATCACAACCTTTACTGCTCCTTTATTATAATGAGTTCCATGATTTAAAATGAGGTTGTGTTTTTATATAGAGGAGTGTAACGTTTCATAAATTAAGTTTTATGTATTTACCCACTGATTCATTTAAGCACAAGGGTAATTTAACACTCACACTCACTCACTCACATTCTCGCTCACACACACACACACACTCACTCTCTCACACACACTCCCTTTCACTTATTCTCACTCACACACTCTCACTCACTCTCTCTCTCACACACACACACACACACACTTACTCTCACTCACACACTCTCACTCAATCTCACACACACACTCTCTCTCACACTCCCGTTCACTTACTTACTCACTCTCTCACTCACTCACTCACTCACTCTCTCTCACACACACACACTCTCTCTCACACTCCCGTTCACTTACTCTCACTCACTCACTCTCTCTCACACACACACACTCTCACGTTCACTTACTCTCACTCACTCACTCTCACATTACTCACACACACACACATGCTCTTTCTCACTCTCCCACACTCTCTCTCTCTGTCACACGCACAGAAAAGACCAAAGAGCTGCTCTTCAGCGGGACTAAAGCCGTGATGTCTCGTCTCTGGAGGACTGATGCGGAGGAGAAGGAGGCTGATGTGCTGGTGTCCAGTCAGACACTTCTCCGAGGACAGACACGCATCGGTCCAGACGGACGATTACAGAGAGCAGACGCTGCTCCAGGTGACTCTACAGCCATTAATACATCACATCTGCTGAAAGATGTCCACATCTCACACTAGCTTTGTGTGGCTGATTCCTAAAACACTCGCATCACATCACTCTCACTGAATATGATGCATTTTGTAGCATCTTTTGGGAAAAATTTGTGTGGTGAATAAGTCATGCATTCTCCCTTAATTAACAGGAAAACACTCAAACGCTTGATTCCTGCGCTATCTGATCGATTCTCTGCCCTTCACATGCATGACATTATTTGATGCATGCTCCTGACTCAAGGACAACAACAGAAGTGTTTTTTTTCTGCACACAAACAGCCACAGGAATCTGTTAATAACAGAAGACGTGTTGAGTGTGTTTCAAGCAGTAGTTCACTCAAGAAGTCGTCTGAACTGCTGTAATAACTGTGTGCTCAGGTGGTGCAGCGGCTCCTTCAGCGTGTTGTGTGTGTCAGAGGGTCTCGGGTTCGAGGAAGGCGTGCTCTCGGTGCGAGCGTCACGCGTGTGCAGCGTGTTTCCAGCAGTGCAACATCTGCTCTGAACGCTGCTGCTCCGTGTGCACCGTCACAGAGTGAGTCAACAACACTTAAACACCGCTTCTGATCTCCTTCAGAGGAGTAGTTTGGCCAAAAATGACAATCTGTAAATCCTCTCAGATCATCAGAGATCAGGAGGAGTTTGTTTCTTCATCCGGTTTCTAGAAATGTAGCATTATATCCGTCTCTGCAGTGAATGGGTGCCGTCAGAATGAGAGTCTGATAAAAACATCACAATAATCCACAGCACTCCAGTCCATCAGTGAACATCTGGAGAAGACAAAACCTGAAACACATCCAGCATTAAGATGATTTTAACTCAAACACATAGAGTCTATAATCCAGAATAACACTTCCTCCAGTGAAAAAGTGTTCTGGTCTGAATCAGGAGAGAAATCTGCACAGATCAAGCAGCGTTTAAAACAAAATCATCTTAATGCTGGATGTGTTTCAGGTTTTCTCTTCTCCAGATGTTCACTGATGGACTGGAGTGCTGTGGATTATTGTGATGTTTTTATCAGACTCTCATTCTGACGGCACCCATTCACTGCAGAGACGGATATAATGCTACATTTCTCCAAACCTGATGAAGAAACCCACTCCTCCTGATCTCTGATGAACTGAGGATGAGAGCATTTCAGCACATCTGGCCTGAACTATTTCTTTAATACTCTGCTCTTATTAGATGCATATTTAAGATGTTCAGTTTTAATGTCCATGCTTTGAGTTTACTGTATTAATGTGCTCTGAACGCTGTTGGTTGTCTGTCCTCAGTTACAGTGAGCGTTACGAGCGCGTCCTCTGCTGTGGATGTTCGTCCTGATGACCGTCACAAAGCCACACACGAGTTTTAATGCATTACCAATGAAATGTAAATGAGATTACGATTTTATATATGCTTGCATGCTTTCTTGCTCTTTCCCTCTTTTTATATACATACTCTTATAAGTATAGAAATAAAATCTTTGATAGAAATGTAATTTTGTTTGATTTTTATTTATGCACCCACACCTGGAGAAATGCATTGGAGCACACAGTAAACAGTGGTGAGTTCAGGTGTTTGTCACTAGAGGGCAGTGTTTTAATATAATACTGCATTAGTTTCACAGTGAACAGACTGGAGTCATCCTCATTTTAAACATCAAAACTTCTCTAAGTACAATGCTTTTTCTTTTATGATGAAGTGGGAGTCTGTAAAAGTAGTTTGTGCAACAATATCAGCCAGAGATTAGATGCTCCCTATCTTTGGGGAAATTGTAAACCGGAAGCTTTAAGCTCAATCATAAATCCAGTAAAATATTAGTTTTAAATGACTTTTCTATGTGAATGTTAAACTAATTCATTCCTGTGATTCTCCGCTGTATTTTCAGCATCATTCCTCCAGTCTTCAGTGTCACATGATCTTCAGAAATCATGAAAATATGATTTATTGCTCAAGAAACATTTCTGATTATTCTCAATGTTGAACACAGTTGTGCTGCTCAATATATTTGTGGAAACTGATGCATTTTATTTTTTAGGATTCACAAATGAACAAAGTTCAAAAGAACAGCATTTATTTTACAAATCTTTTGTAGCATTATAAACTTTATTTAGTCAATTTAATTCATCCTACCTGAATAAAAGTATGCTTTTTGTCACATACATTTGAAGCTGTTTAATGACAGCATGTTATTTAAGGATTCTGTGTCCATTGCAGTTTAAAACAACCCCAAATATAAAGAGCACTCTTTACTGCACATGACTCTTGTGTAATACTTGATGAGGTTCTGAATATTTAAGTATTGCATTCTTTACATGCTCTCACTATTAAACATGCAGCTCTTAAATCAAGGATATTCAGAGTTCGACTGCAAACCAAACCAAACACTTCTGCTTCTCACTCAACGATGAGATCTGTTCCTCACGGAAAGCATCATACGACTTCAGAAGATCTAGTATGGACTACTTTTACATCCTTTGTGACGCTTGAGAGCTGCTTTCATTTCCCTGACCTCAGCATCTCCTCCTGTGCTCCACAGACGTATGACGGTGAGTAAATGATGGCGTGATCTTTTAATATAGATCATGATTCTGAGGGCATGAGTCTTCACGCACGCTGTGGAGATGGAAAAGCAATTAAATGTTCCTGACACCCCTGTTCTTTTGTCTGCTCCTCTGCAGCTGTCCAGACTTTCATCACCAGCGTTTTACTGTAAAAGGTCACAGCCGTGACTTCCGAGGCGGCTCCTCTTTCCCAAAGCCACATGCCAGGGACCCCTGAAGGCCTGCTGGGCCCCGCTGACTCCTGGACGCTCTTAAGTCCAGGCGTGTGGCTCTGGATCACCCCCCATTTGTAGAGAGCAGCTGTGCACAGACACACGGCCGGCCGCGGTGATGTGGCTGCTATAAATACATGTGTGTGTAGTGAAGGAGTGACAGCTGTGCACTGGACTCCTCCATCAGCTCACGCTCAAACAGGACAGAAGCACACACTACTGAAATCACCTCATCTTATGACCTGAAAACAGTTTATAACGTCAAGAGAGTTAGCCGTGCATAATAGTCCACCATGATTCAGTGGGGTTCTGGACGGTTGTTGACAAGAAAATGCATTTTTGAGCTCTTCTGAGCGCTAGCTAAAGTATTGTGAGCATTTATAACTTATTTATACAAGTATGCATTTTCTAGTGGTTCTGGGTGGTTGCTAGGGTGTAGCTAGGGTTTTCTGCATGGTTGCTAATGTATTTTGTGCATTTGATACAAGTGAGCAATTTCTTGCTGTTTTGAGTGGTTGCTAGGGTGTTCTGAGTGGTTGCTAGGGTGTTGCTGATGTATTGTGCGCATTTATAACTTGTTTATACAAGTATGCATTTTCTAATGGTTTTGGGTGGTTGCTAGGGTGTAGCTAGGGTTTTCTGCGTGGTTGCTAATGTATTTTGTGCATTTGATACAAGTGAGCAATTTGTTGCTGTTCTGAGTGGTTGCTAGGGTGTTGCTGATGAATTGTGTGCATTTATAACTTGTTGATACAAGTTGCATTTTCTAATGGTTTTGGGTGGTTGCTAGGGTGTAGCTAGGGTTTTCTGCTTGGTTGCTAATGTATTTTGTGCATTTGATACAAGTGAGCAATTTCTTGCTGTTCTGAGTGGTTGCTAGGGTGTTCTGAGTGGTTGCTAGGGTGTTGCTGATGTATTGTGTGCATTTATAACTTGTTGATACAAGTTGCATTTTTTAATGGTTTTGGGTGGTTGCTAGGGTGTAGCTAGGGTTTTCTGCATGGTTGCTAATGTATTTTGTGCATTTGATACAAGTGAGCAATTTCTTACTGTTCTGAGTGGTTGCTAGGGTGTTCTGAGTGGTTGCTAGGGTGTTGCTGATGTATTGTGAGCATTTATAACTTGTTGATACAAGTTGCATTTTCTAGTGGTTTTGGGTGGTTGCTAGGCTTTTCTGCTTGGTTGCTAATGTATTTTGTGCATTTGATACAAGTGAGCAATTTCTTACTGTTCTGAGTGGTTGCTAGGGTGTTCTGAGTGGTTGCTAGGGTGTTGCTGATGTATTGTGAGCATTTATAACTTGTTGATACAAGTTGCATTTTCTAGTGGTTTTGGGTGGTTGCTAGGCTTCTCTGCTTGGTTGCTAATGTATTTTGTGCATTTGATACAAGTGAGCAATTTGCTGCTGTTCTGAGTGGTTGCTAGGGTGTTGTGAGTATTTGTAGCATGTTAACACAAGTATAAATTTTTATAGCTGTTCTGAGTGGTTGCTAGGGTGTTGTGAGTATTTGTAGCATGTTAACACAAGTATAAATTTTTATAGCTGTTCGGAGTGGTTGCTAAGGTTTTCTGAGTGGTTGCCATGGTGTTGCTAGTTGGTTGATTGTGAGTATCTGTGGCTTGTTGATATGAGTATGCATTTTCCAGCTGTTCAGAGCGGTTGTTAGAGTGTTGCTAGGGTGTTCTGTGTGGTTTCTAGGTTGTAGCTATGGTTTTCTGGGTGGTCGCTAAAGTATTGTGATCATTTGATACAAATAAGCATTTTCTAGCTATTCTGAGTGGTTGCTAGGGTTTTTTTTAGATGGATGCCAGTGTGTTTTGAGTATTTGTGTCTTGTTGACACAAATATGCATTTTTCTAGCTGTTCAGAATGTTTGCTAAGGTTGTCTGAGTGGTTGCCAGGGTGTTGCTGTGTGGTTGTTAGGGTGTTGCTATGTAGTTGTTAGGGTGTTGCCAGTTGGATGTTAATGTGTCGAGAGTATTTGTGGATTGTTTATACGTGTATACATTTTCTAGCTGTTCTGAGTGGTTGCTAAGGTTTTCTGAGTGGTTGCCAGGGTGTTGCCAGTTGGATGTTAATGCGTCGAGAGTATTTGTGGATTGTTTATACAAGTATACATTTTCTAGCTGTTCAGAATGGTTGATGTGGAATTACAAGTGTTTTCTTAAGTGGTTGCTAGGGTCTTCTGGGTGGTTGCTAGGTGGCTGCTAACAGAGCATGCACACAAGTATGCGTTTTTTTGTTGTTATGATTGCAAGGATGTTCTTGTGGTTGCTAAGGCAGTTTGTTTTTCATACAGAAGCTTGTACTAGTGGTTGCTAGGGTGATGTAAGTGGTTGCTAGGGTGTTATTAATTTGTTGTGTGCATTTTTAGCTTGTTTATACCAGAATTCATTTTCAAGCTGTTTTTGATGGTTGCTGAGTGACATATCATAGCGAGAATTTTTCATACGTGTCTTTCGGGTCAGTATGCATGTGTACACAACGAACACCCATTTAATCACCAATAATCACAGTAAACTTTGTGTTTTTGTACTTTCCATAAGAAACAAAGTCTCATCTTTCAAATTCTCTCCATTTTATCACAAAATTCAAACAATAAATATCATTTTGGCGCTCGTTAGTGTGGCACGACAGATCTCTCAGCTGGACATCAGAGTTCCTTTACTACTAGTTATAGCACAAAATAAACATAATTAACATCTGGGATGTTTTAAAGATACAGTACGACTTATTTAAACGTATCATGTCTCAATCAGTGTTTCACTTCCAAACAACTTCCAGTCTAAAAATCCGACACAAATCGGATCCACGTTTACTGCTAACTAGTGAAACACTCGATTAATATGACGAGCTGCAGCTCAAAATACATGCTAGATGAAAACATTGTGCATTATGATGGAGTTTGTAGCTTAATTGACTATTTTTTAAATAGTTTGACACTGCAGTTCGGTTGCTAATGAGTTGTAAGTTTGTTGATAGAAATATGTTTCCTAGCTGTTCAGAGTGTTAAAGGTTTAGTCCATGGTACTATAAAGGTGATATTGAGGATATAATGTTTTGATGTTAATTATATAAGACACAAAGGTCTCGTCTCTGACAGAGTGTTGCTCTTTTTCTGTTTTATGTGCATGAGTGTGTGTGTGTGTGTGTGTGTGTGTGTGTGTGTGTGTGTGTGTGAGGCTGCTTCGCTCCTTTTCAAGTGTGACCACCTGTCTTTTGTTATGAGGTAAATAAATAAATAAGCATGGCCAGCAGCAGATGTCCCCGGCCGTCCGTTCAGAGGTCAAGGTCTCCCACCGCTGGCCTTGCGAGGTGAAGACATCCAAGTTTCAACTTCACTTCTCCGACAAAGACTTGCTGTCGTCTGGGGAATACATGCAAATGTGCTAGCTGTGGTCAAATGGAAATTACATGAAGCTTTTTGATAAGCGAGGGCAAAACACACATCTAATTAAGTCGAAGAGACGACAGCGCGCTCGTCAAAGAGTGCAACATGCTTGTTTCTCATTTGCTAGATGTCTAGTCCAGTCCCGCAACTGGTTTTGTCAGATTTTATATCAGATGCCAAGTGGAGACCAAACAGTCGTGAAATCAATAGAAATGAAAAGAAAATGCAAAATTATGAGATAACATATTTCTATCAACAAACTTACAACTCATTAGCAACCGAACTGCATTGTCAAACTATTTCAAAAATAGTCAATTAAGCTACATAAAAGAGTAGCTTTAGTTTTAACGTTGTGCTTTTAAAGGTAGTATTTGCTTTCTAAATGTATTTCTAAAAGCATTTAAAACAATTAATTCGAAATATTTTCCCCCCCAAGTTAACACTTTTTAATATCGCCCGGGTCATATTTATTTTACACTGTGTTTTCTAAGGAGTTGTTAGGGTGTTGTAAATGGTTGCTAGGTCGTTACTCAACCATTTTTAACTTATTTTTCTATCCGTTCTGACGGTTTCAAATGTTTCTGAATAGGGTGTTTCTGGGTTATTCCAAATTGCTGCTAGGGTGTTGCTATCTTATATTGTTTATATCTTTGCGAAATGTAAATAAAATTATTCTCCAGCTCTAATCTGCGATTATATGATTATATGAAGCTGCTGTGAAACTGTGTGTATTATGAAAAAAGCTATATAGAAAAATAAACTCCATTCCCTGTTCATCGTCACATGACCTTTGACATCAACATTTAAAAAATAAAAAAAGTAGGGATGCACGATAATATCGGCACAACATCGGTATCGGCCGATAAAAGCTTAAAATGACCAAAACCGGTATCGGCCGACATGAATATTTCTGCCGATGAGCCAAACCGATATTCTCCGATAATTGACCTGTTTTTCAGGTGTGAATGTCTGTCTACATTTGTAAAATAATACATTTATGGTAGAATCAGTACAGAAGAGATACATGGATTTCTCTTCAGTAAAATTAAAGTTTAAATATATCAGGCGAAAATGTTTATATATATCGGTATCTGTATCTGCATCGGCCAAAATTATTTTGATAATATCGGCATATCGAATATCGGCCAAAATCCAATATCGTGCATCCCTAAAAAAAAGTGTTTTCTCCTCCCATTTGAAGCAGATTTGTTTCTGGCAGCAGGTGAAATGTCAGTAAAGCGTGATTTTAATTCTAGTATTTCTAGCCAGACCACCACACACCCTTATTTACAGCTCGCTCCCTTCAAGCGGGTCTAAAGCGTAACTTCAGGGCAGAACCTGTGCTGTGGAGCGGACAATAGACACCCCGAACTACCAACTCCACACAAAAGAGTCGGGCTGTTTGCAGGGGGCGGATGGGGGCAGGGTCATGGGAATCACCGCCGAGCAGCTGGATTGCTTTACATGTGCAGTCGGAGAATAATAAGCATCTCGCTCACTAAGAAAATGACCAGTGAATTGGCTTTGAGATTCCGGATTAGCCACGCATTTCTCCTCCTCCTGACATCAGTGTTAGTTTGCTCAGAATGCAGATGAGCGGCCGGCGAACGAAGTGTGCTTTTTTTGTTAAGGAAAAGAGGAAGTTAAAGGGTTAAAACTGAATGTAAGGCACCTGTATTATATCTTGCATCCACATCATCCCGATTCATTTCTGTACACAGGTCTCCATCCGTGATCAATCATTCCAGGGTCACACCAATGACTTTCCATGAGTTTTCCAGCAAACCGCTGGATACAAACAACATTATTTTATAGGGATTACATTTAAAAACAGCTATGAAATAATCAAGATGAGTAAAACTAGGACCTTTATATTAACTAAAGAAACTTCCTTTATTTTTTAAGAGTCATATTTTCTTTCATTTTGAGTAGTTTTTATTTAAAAAAGTTTATATGCATTAAAATACCTGGTTTATTTACCTGGATGCATTTTTAAAAAATATTTTTATAGAGATTACACTCAAAAACTGCAATGAAATAATGAAAATAAGCAGAAATATGGAAATGATATTAACTAGCAATGTGTAAGATCTCTTAGATCTTGTTTTCTTGTATTTTGTGTAGTTTTTATGTTTTATAAAGATCTGTATAGTTGAAATATGAAGGAGCACCAAAATATGGTAGTTTGATTGAAAACTTTCTTTTTTTCATTATTTGACTTTGACTATTTGACTATTTTCAGCTATACCAAAACAAACTACTCCTTTATTTTTTTAAAAAATATGAAACCCTACGTATTAATCTCTTGAATATATTGTTTACTACACACAATTTTTTATCTACGAACAAAATTATTTAAATCTTCCATTATTTTTTCTCTCAAATAACCATCATAAAAAATACCAGATTTATTTATTTGACCAATGCATTTCCATGACATTTCACCTGAAAGGCTTTTAAAATATAATTTGAAATAGAGCAATGTAATAATCAAGCTCAGCAGAACTAGGCAATGTAGTAATTTGTTAGTCATTTTCATAACTTTCCCATTTAAAGGTACTCAGTAAATATTTGTAATATTCTGAATGTTAGCATCATTTTCAAAAAGACAAACACGATAATTCCACAGAAAACGTTGTTTAATCTACTAATAAAGATCTAGATAAAGATTGTCACATTTTCACAGCACAAACAATCAGAAGAAAGAAAGAAAGAAACAATGAAACAACGAAAGAAAGAAAGAAAGAAAGAAAGAAAGAAAGAAAGAAAGAAAGAAAGAAAGAAAGAAAGCACAAACAAACAGAATCCAAATAAATTACCAAAGAATTCAAAGGAAATCAACTCAGATTGTCATCTACATTCACTAGAGGACTTTTGTTTCCTATAAAATATGTTTTGTTTATCAAAAAAATTATATTACATCTAATGGCACTTCTACAAAGTCTATTAAAAAGTCTCAACTTATCATCTTTCATTTCACAAGTTCTGATACAGTCGAAATTTGCACAAGAAAACAAATCAATAAATATTACTTACGATTATACAGTTTCACAGTCTGAACCTTGAGAAGACAATAATGCGGTATTACTGTAAACATACAGCCGTTATTCAGAAACACATCCAAAGAGATATTATTACTGAAGATCTGAATCATCCGCCGTTCTGATGACTTCATTATTGCATTCATATATCAGCGTTTATGAATGTTAGATAGCATCAGAAATCACGAATGATACACGTTCGTCAAAACATGAAAAGGCGTATTAAAAAAAACATTCAAATGCACAAAAATCATGGAAATCGCCAGCATGTGAAATCTTCCCAGTGTTACTGAAAACATCCAAAAATGAACAAAAATGTGCAATAAAAAGAATCACGATGCATGCTTGCTTTAGTAAATGCATCATCAGAAACCTCACAATTGTGGGTGTTTCACATCGATTATTAGTCTGATAGATTTTAACTGGAAGACTGTGGAAAACTGCAGCTTTTCCCAGAGATTTCAGTCCTCCGAAACGAAATGTGATCAATACGATCCATCAAATATACAGTTAGAAATAGCAGCCTACAGTATACGAGTGTTGAATCTATCAGTGAAGTGCTCTCATATACAGCAACCGATCCAGCAAATATCACACGTCTGTAGTAAACCTTGCACCGAAACCTGCTAATAAATAACTAATCAAGTTTATCAGGACCGGTGCGACGTACAGCATAACGTAGGTTTTTAGTGCTAGTTACCGTAACTTCAAAAAACAATCGGTCGAGAAAATAATGAAGAAAAGCCCAGTGAAAGGTTTCTGGGATTCGGTCAGCAGTGCTTCGACTCGATTTCTGTTTGTAGAAATAAAATAAAACGACTTGTGTTCCAATAGATGTTCTTCTGAGACTAGTTTAAGCTTAACTAGTCCTTCATGTCCTCTTAAATCAAAACGCTAGACCCAGAGCCAGTGGCTTTAAAAGATCACGTCACTTTAAGACGGAGCTGCAGAACTGGTTTATCAGTGTGTGTGTGTGTGTGTGTGTGTGTGTGTGTGTTTTACGGTTCATCAACAATTTGATGCATTTGGGACTTTGACACGGACACGTTTTTTAACTGTTAATATTTGTGAAAATGTGCAATCTGAGGGTGCACAAAAATCGAAATATTGAGAAAAGTAGTTCTTAGCAATGCATGTTACTGATCCAAAATGAAGTTTTGATATAGCTGTGGTAGGAAATTTACTAAATATCTTCATGGAACATGATCTCTACTTAAAATCCTAATGATTTTCGGCATAAATGAAAAGTGTAGACCATGCATTGTTGTCTATAGCTACAAATATAATCACAGTTAATCACACACACGTTCAATATTAAATATATATTAGGATAAATAAATGTATTGTGTGTGCGTGTGTCAAAGTCCCAAGTTTGCTCAAACGTGTTTTACATGTGTCATTAATGAACCAATTTTCTGCCATCTGCAAAATCCTGCCTATTCTTGTTATTGATAAAAACAGGGATGTGGTTGCGCGGCTGTTATCCGATGGCGAGCGTCTTGACGAGGCCGCAGTGGAACTTGCGTATGTGTCGGTACAGATCTCCGGACTGAGTGAAGCGCCGCTCGCACCACTTACACGCGTGTGGCTTCTCTCGCGTGTGCACCACGGCGTGCCGGCTCAGATTGTGTGAGTACTGGAAGCTCTTCCCGCACTGTGCGCAGGTGTACGGCTTCTCGCCGGAGTGCGTGCGCTCGTGCCGCTTCAGCGTGTACATGCAGGAGAAGGTCTTGCCGCACTGCGAGCAGGTCGGGACGGAGCCGTCGGGCGAGAGCTTGGAGCGAACGCCGTCTTTCTCCTTGAAGTGCGAGCTGAGGTGGAGCTGGAGCACGTGTGGGCTCGGGAAGACCTTGCTGCAGAGCGGACACACGCAGACCTGCGGGAGGAGAACGCCGCTGGACGTGGAGATGTCGGAGGACGCCAGGTCGTCCTCATCCTCGCCCTCGCTGTCCCGGAGGTGGTGCTCTGGACGCACACGCAGCGCTCTCTCCTCCTCCATCAGCTCGTCGTCCGGAGCCTTGTTTTCAGCGAAGAGGGCAGTGAACCCTGTCACCACTGAACTCCCAAAGCGCTGGCTCTCCGGGCTCACCGGATCACCGTCCTCCTGCTCTGACAGCAAGTCATGTTCGTCTTTAACAAGTGGCTCGGTGCCCTGCTGCTGGCTGTCGAGGGCCAGCTGTCCCGAGACGAAGGAGGGGTGGAAGCCGTCTCGACTCGACAGAGGCTTGAAAGATAAATCCAGCGCTCGCTCCGTGTCATCCGACCTCTGGGACACCGGGACGGATGAACTACTGACATCAGCTTTTGTTTTTCCAGCTGTTCGGACACAGGCCTCGGCCTCGGCTGACACATAATTGACACCTACAAGGTCCGGGGACCCTTCGGGGTGACCGTTCGCCTTCTGCCCGCCGCAATCTGTGTCATTCTGCTCCTTATCCTTCAGCTTTCCTTTGCAGACTTTCACGATGTCGTACATGTGCAGGTAGCTGGCTGCCGCCAGGACGTCCTCCGCCGGAAGAGCGCCGAACTCCAGCTTTCCCTCGTACATGAACTCCAGCAGCAGCCCGAACGCCGGCGCCGTCACGATGTCGCTGTTCAGATGCACCACGTCTCTCTTGTCCGGCTGGTCGTGGTAGAAGAGGTGGAAGTACATGCTGCACGAGGCCAGGACGGCTCGGTGGGCTCTGAAGCGTGTGTCTCCCACCAGCACAGTGCAGTCGCAGAGGAAGCCCTGGTGTCTCTGCTGACTCAGACACTGCAGTAACTGCCGGCTGTGGTCTGGGAACTCCATGCTGATGGCGTGATCTGCCGGAAAACAGGAAAAACTGGATGTTAAGTCAACGCCGGGCGGCCATTCACAACGGTGCATCTACAGACCGCCGGAGACAAACAAAAGTAGCTGTGTGCTGCATTACAAACACAGCCCCCCAGGCACTTCTCGTATATAAAGAAGTCTGCGTGTTATTTTCCCGCAAAGCTGCTTTAGTGCATTCTGAATGCCCAACAAAAAGAGAAAAGTTTCATCTCACAGAAAAATCCGTCTAGTGCATGAAAACACACGGGAAAAAAGTTCCCAGTTGTTCTCCCGAGATGTTTGTAATGCAGCTAAAGCTACAAAAATTGACATTTTGGTGTGTTTCAAACACTGTGACCTCAGTATTGTAGTTTGGAGATACAAAAAAAGCTACTGTAAAATAATTCAACATAATGCCATACTACATTAAAAACAATTTGTACTTAAGAGACGTTTGTGACGCACAGCTGCAGTATATCGGTATATATGTCTAATGCACAACAATTATAGTCTCAAGCTACATAAAAGTGGTTTGCTTCGCTTCGAATTCAACACACAGGCCACCAAAGACCAACAAATGCAACATCATACTAAAAACACGTAGAGCTTTGAGACGCGCAGCTACAGTCTACGTGTCCAAACAAATTAATTCATTCAAGAAAGTGGATAAAAGGCAACTTGCTCAAACATTTAAGCGTGCAATCTATAAGAAATAAAAGATCGCAGACCTCAGCAGCCCGTCTAGTTTCAGCGCGCGCACAAGCGGGTCTTCGGTGAACGAGCGTGGATCCAGTCACGCGCACACAACATCTCACATCTCGAACTCAAACATGACGATCGTCATATAAACACGAGGAAAAGAACAGTTCCAGAGCACCAGCCGACTGAACGCGACCTCTCCATGTGTGTGTGTGTGTGTGTGTGTGATCTCTAGAGTCAGCTGCTCTGACATCAGCCTCAAATCTCCAGCTGTGTCTTTATGCCATATGTTCCTCTGAGGAACCTCAAACTTCTGAGTTCTTGCGTTTTAACGCGTTTAAATCGTAACACGATCCTCCTCGCTCATGTTAAAGAGTTGGAAGCGCGAGCGAGCTCGTGACAGGATACTTTTGTTTGAAAACAAACTCGCGAGAACTAGACAGCGGCGCGTTACGCGGAACTTTTACGCGCTTTAACTCCGTCTTTAACGTCTTATTTCGCTCCCGAGCGTCTCGTTAGCTGATGCACGGAGCTGTGTTAGAAACTCCGGTCTCGTGAGGAGCGGCGGCGGAACTCAGACAGCGTCGCGGATCAAAGGCGCCGCGCCGCGCAGCGATACATTGTGTCACATTCAGGTCCGCATCAAAGCGCGCACTCACCGCTGTGTCCTCAGATGGACCCGCGTGCTCTCATGGTGTGTGTGTGTGTGTGTGTGTCCAGATGTTGAGTCTGTGTTTCCGCTCCTCAGAGTCCGGTGCGCGTGAAGATCTGCGCTGCGTGTGTGTGTGTGTGTGTGTGTGTGTGTGTGTGTGTGTCAAGCAGGCTGTTAATGGTCCAGTCTCGCGATAACACCAGTGTACTGTACTTCAGGACAAACTCACACCGGGGCAGTAAGTAGCAGTGTTCACTTAAAAGACAGTGTTACTTGTTCTGCATTAATAAAAGACCAATCATTTTTGTTATATTGAGATTTTTTTTTTTTTTTTTTTTTGTCTTTGTTGCTTTGAATAAAATCATCTGTTAAATGCTTACATGTCAATATAAAATTTAATCTATTTAATGTGTTATTTCTTTTTTTATGTTTTGGGGTTTGCAGTATCTGCCTTAATTTTATTTTAATACATTTTATATCTTGAGGCATGTTAACAAATCTATTAAATTGTATTTTTATTTTGGGGGGTGGGTTTAATTACAAGCTTACACTATTTTTCTTGGTTTCTAGATTATGCATGCATTTTATATATTGTTCCTATGTGTTAAAAATATCTCAGATCTATCATTTAATATTATTGTATTTATTTTCTTTTTGTGTTTTGGGGTTTAATCACAAGTTACAATATCTGAATGTCTCAGTATACAATATATTAAGTTTTATATTCACTGATGTTTATGGGTTAATTTCAAAATTATAAATGCATTTTATATTTTGAGGTTGTGTTTAAATCATTTAGTCATGTTTTTTTGAATACGGTTTTAAATATGACATTTAACTTGTGTATTGGTTAGACGAAAAGCTGAAAATAAGATGCATTTGCAAACAAAAAGTGAGGTGAAGAGGAACTTAAACTAAAGAGTGTCACTATAAAACTCTTCTCTAGAAAATGAAGAGTTTTTGGAGAGGGCTCTAGATGTTAAAGTTATTTTTTAAGATTGCAAATTATGACAATCCTCTCAAACCGTCCAGCCTAAATGCATTCCTCTCTTTCAGTACATGTAAGTGTATAATTAGAGGCTCTTTGAGGTGCTGCCCCTCCTCCTGTGGTCTTTGTTGAGAGCGCTGATGTGTTGTGTGCTAGCAGAGCGTTTGCTGGGATCTAATCGAAGCTAATCCTGCTCTGAGCTGGAATGTCTTGGCACTGACTCGCACTACAGTCTTACTATTTTCACCCTAAAGTTACTCTGTTCCTCGTGGAGGGTGGGCGTGCTTTCATCTGAACTACATTCAATGCATGGTTTGCAACGTCTAAGACCAAGTTATTTATTTATCTGGAAACACAACACTGAAAACCAAATATTTGAAAAATAAACTTGGAAATAAAGCAAAATATTTTGTTTTCTGATTTTAAATAATAAAAAATAAAAAATATATATTTTATATAACATTACATTTTTGTAAAAATTTAGAAAAAATAAAAATAAAAATAATTTTTGATAATTGAAAAAGAAAAAATACTTCCAATTCTTTTAAATTCTTATGTGACTAATTCAATTTAAGTCATCGTTGTCACTTTTTTATTTACACTTGGAAATACAATAATGAAAATCGATAAAAACATCAGAAAAATACACTTGTAAATGAAATAAATAAACAATAAACAAAGTCACTAAAACTCATTTTACAATAATAATAAATAAAAAAAATCAAAATAATAAAAAAAAATATTTTTTATATAATATATATTTTTTTATAATTTAGAAAATAATATATTTTTTTAAATGAATGAAGACTTTTCTTTTTTAAAATGTTCAAATTCCAATGTGACTAATCAAATGTAATCAATGAATATATTAAAGAAATAAATATTAAAATAATTATTAATAAAATTAAAATAAATATTAAATATTAAAACATATTTAAACTTAAATATTTAGGATCATGGAAAAAAAATAAAACCATTTAAGATAATAATAAAAATAATTTTAAATAATTATAATAATTCATAATAATAATAATATAATTTTTATTTTTATTTGTACATTTCTCTTCATGTGCCTCTTTGTATAGACAGTCAGATTTCTCTTTCTTCCACAAAAGCTCAAGAAGCTCTTTGGATTGTCTCAAATCTCACTGGAGAACATCAGGTTTTGTTCCTGTGTCAAAAGAGACACGAAACACTGATCCATTACCAAATTCACATTCGATTAATCATAGCTTGCAATGAAAACTTTTGAGCAAATGCAAATGCAAAAAAATCCCACCCCTTGTTTATCTCCATCCCGCTTTATAACTTTTAAGCCTTCAGTTAACTAAATTCATAGCACCTGCTGAATGGGTAAATGTGAATGTGACTGAAACAAACCGGATCATGCAGTGATTTTCACACAAAAGAACTGCAGATGACACATCTTGCGAGGAGAAGCACCAGAAGAACACAGAGGGCTATTTTGGGACGGCTCTTCTATAAGAATTCTCAAACTGTTGTTGATCCTTTAGGCGCAGTGCAGACGTGAGCAGAAGCTGCAGCTGCTCAACTGTTCAGGTCACCTTCTGCCCAAACTCCAGCTGTCCAACGCTTTGAAAGGAACATCTGAAGCTTCTCTGAAGGACTGGTTAAGCAGGTCTGTTCTTACAGTGCTCTGAGGTTTGGATTTCTCTTCTACTAGTTAATATGGGCTGCTCTTTAACACTGGAGAAGGACGTTTAACTAACAATTTGATGTATAATAAACTGTTTTTTTTTTTTTTTTGGATTGCATGAAAGGTTCTTTAAGGTTATTCACACTAAGAGATAAACTGGTTCACTTAGGAAACCAAAAATGGGTCATATAAACAGATTTAGATGAAACTGCATGTCTGCAGTGAATGGGTGCCGTCAGAATAAGAGTCCAAACAGATGATAAAAACATCACAATTAATCCACAGCACTCCAGTCCATCCGTTAACATCTGACAAACTCTTATAGGACTCTCATTCTGACGGCACCCATTCACTGCAGACCATCTATTGGTGAGCAAGTGATGCAATGCTACATTTCTCCAAACTGTTGAAATGATTTTGTTATTGAAAGTGTTTTCTGAATCAACAGTAAATGGAGTAAAGGTTGTTTTGACTGACATCAGCAGTGACACAAGGATTTTTCTCTGAGTGGGATGTGAATGCAGCTCTGTTGCTGGAAGCAGGAATGTGTTTCATTCACTCGTCCGGAGAGGGAGGGAGGCTGTAGTTAGTGGACGGTGCATGTTTACGGGATACACAATGCAGGGGTTGTGCTTCATGGGACCGGAGCGTCTGAGAGCGGCTCAGAATGACGGCAAGAGCTTCTCACAGAGAGCGAGAGGAAACTTCCTGGAGGCTCATTTTTATCTGTCTGTTCTCATCAATGGCATTCCAGCCTGAGCCTCTCTTTCCCCGGACAGACAAAAGCGTCACATTCCTCTGCTGTCCTCTGGCCGGCCTGTCCATGTCATTCACACACACACACACACACACACACACACAAACACACACACACAACCAGCTTCCCAGCTCTGGATTTTCACTGAGAAATTCCCATCAAAAACAAACTCCTGACTGAGATCAGCTGAACTGATCATCTAAATATGAAACTTCTGTCATCACTTTCTTTCCTCTGTGAAAAATAAAATCACATCTAATAAAAATATATTTAAAAAAAATAAAAAATAAAATAATCAATTAATAAAATAACAAATTATTTTAACAATTATAGTTTAACTCCAGAAACACTTTGTAACAACTTCCATAGAAATTAAATATATAAATAATTTACAAAATAAAAATATAAAAAATAAATAGGAAAATATAATATTATTGATATTTAAAATAAATTCAATAACCTATGTGCACATATTATCTTTATAATACAGTAAGCAATTTTGTATACATTAAATGTTCAAATAATTAAGAATAAATGATTTATATATATATATATATATATATATATATATATATATATATATATATATATATATAATACAAATTAATTATAGAAAAAATTACAGTTTGTCTATGACTGTAAGAAATCAATTTGTGAATAAACGTGACATTTTCAGATCGATATTAATGAGAGCAGTGATCCATGTGAAAGCAAACATGTCTTCTCATAATTTAACAGATGGAGATTGTATAAACGCAACTAAAAATATGCAGTCTTGGTGGCGTAAAAATATAAGGCACTGGAGCCTTAAAAACAGAGAGGCAGAAGATAATATATTGAATGGCCTTTTGTCTGTCTAAAGCAGAGCATTTAATGGGGAATTAGAGGAAGAGCTGTTGTCTTGGCTCTTCACGGCTGAGTTCGTAGAGCAAGATGGAATCAGAATTATCACGATAATCTCACATTTTAATGCATATATTACTAACCAGTCTGTGAATAAATATAGTAAATGGTGCTGTGTGATGTGATGGGCAATGAATGAAGACCAAGGCAAACTGAATTCTGTGAGAAATTATTTTTTCACTTAATACAGTTTTTTTGTTATTTTTGTTAATTGTTATTTTTTTAAACAATTATTTTAGTAGGGACTACTAAAAGTTTATATAAATAAAGAAAATATACTTTAAATATATATATATATATATATATATATATATATATATATATATATATATATATGTGTGTGTGTGTGTGTATAAATGTATAATGTATAAATAATCTAAATAGTATTCAAATAAGCTGCTAAGTGATGAATATAAATAAATAAATAAAAAAGAAATATATAATTAAAAAAATTAAATATATTTAATTTTTTAAGTTTTTTAAATATATAATTAAAAAACAAGTAATGTAAGAAAAAGATATATATTATAAAACAAAAATATAAACTATAAAAACAACAAATAGCATTACGAAAGCATTTTTTAATGTATAATCTAACTGTCTATATTATTTTTTTACAGATTTTTTCTTTATAATGTCTTTATAAAAGTATATTTTATATAATACACACAAAGAGAGAGAGAGAGAGATCTTATATTTGTGAAATAATAAATAAATTATGGAACAAACAAGCATGTAAATGTCTCTTTTTTGACTACTCTATGTATTGAAACTCCAGTTGTGTAGTGTCAGTCTAGTATAGTGTAGTGTAGTGTATTATAGTATAGTGTAGTGTGGTGTGGTGTGGCGTAGTGTAGTGTAGTTTAGTGTCAGTATAGTATAGTGCAGTATGGTCTACTGTAGTGTAGTGTATTATAGTGTAGTGTGGTGTGGTGTAGTGTAATATAGTATAGTGTAGTATATTGTCAGTCTAGTATAGTGTAGTGTAGTGTATTATAGTGTAGTGTGGTGTGGTATAGTGTCAGTGTAGTGTAATGCCACTGTAGTATAGTGTAATGTAGTGTAGTGTCAGTATAGTATAGTGTAGTATAGTGTAGTGTCACTGTAGTGTAGTGTCAGTATAGTATAGTGTCAGTATAGTATAGTGTAGTATAGTGTCACTGTAGTGTAGTGTAGTGTAGTGTAGTGTCAGTATAGTGTAGTGTCAGTATAGTATAGTGTCAGTATAGTATAGTGTAGTATAGTGTCACTGTAGTGTAGTGTAGTGTAGTGTAGTGTCAGTATAGTGTAGTGTCAGTATAGTATAGTGTAGTATAGTGTCACTGTAGTGTAGTGTAGTGTAGTGTAGTGTCAGTATAGTGTAGTGTCAGTATAGTATAGTGTAGTATAGTGTCACTGTAGTGTAGTGTAGTGTAGTGTAGTGTCTGTATAGTGTAGTGTAGTGTAGGGCTGTCAGTTTTAGTTTGAAAATTGATTGCACAATCGATCAGACCATTCAAAAAAAGTTTCGAAAATGAAAATAGGGAATTGATTTTAACCAAATATGTACAGTATTAATTATTAAATCAGAATCAGAATCAGAATCAGATTCAGATTCAGATTCAGATTCAGAAGAATAATAAAACAATTAAAAAATATAGATGTAACAAAACTCACAAACAAGCAGAAAAAAAGAATTCCGAAAGTGCAGTATGCGTTGCGAAAGCTAGACAGAAAATACCAGCAATTTTACACGCCTATAAGACCCAGTGACCTCTTGTGCTGA
This sequence comes from Carassius auratus, assembly GCF_003368295.1. Taxonomy (NCBI): domain Eukaryota; kingdom Metazoa; phylum Chordata; class Actinopteri; order Cypriniformes; family Cyprinidae; genus Carassius; species Carassius auratus. The sequence continues at coordinate 26,912,513 of NC_039259.1, read as the reverse complement.
GTACACACCAAACGCAAAAAGAGCATCTGGCGCGAATTATTTCAATGTTAAGTCAATGTAAAGACGCGTTTACGCAGACGCGAATTCGCGTCATTCGTGCATCTAGTTACAAGAGATTCTGAGTTATGATAAGGACCGTAACAAGCTGACAGCGACCGGCTTTTGTGATGGAACATTGGCAGTACTACCCCCACCTTGTGCAGCTGTACCCGAGTGTCCCTGGGACATCAGTGCGGTCGGAGCGCGTCTTCTCAACAGCTGGACATATAGCGAATAAAAAACAATCTGCTCTGGACCCCGAAAATGTTGATCGACTTGTTTTCCTGTCCAATAAATTTGTAATGGCCCTAGCCTTTTTGCGCATTTTACCTGCCTAGTGCTGCCTAGACTAAATGTCGGTTACGTTCAATAAAAAAAACACACACATGGCATGTTCTCAAGTCCATTTAAAGTTAATTTTTTTGAACAGTTGTTTGAATTGGATTGAATCATTATTTAAAATAATCTTTGAGGTTTTTGAAATGCCTAAATCAAGCCTGAAGCCTGAAGTGATGTTTTTCTTTTGTTATGGCAGCCTTCCCCTCTGCATATATATTTTTTTGGGAATGTTGCACTCCCTGTTGCTGTTTGCTATTCTGCACGAAACTTCATGCCCATAAATAAGAAATATTGCTGACTTGTCCGTTTCCAGCGCTCTCTTTACGTTCGTCCGTTATTTGACTTTGAAAAAGGAAACATCATTTTTTTTTAGACATGGAAAAAAATTTCACAAAAGTGACAGCCCTAGTGTAGCGTAGTGTCAGTATAGTGTAGTTTAGTATAGTGTCAGTATAGTGTAGTGTAGTGTCACTGTAGTGTAGTGTAGTGTCAGTATAGTGTAGTGTCACTGTAGTGTAGTGTAGTGTCAGTATAGTGTAGTGTAGTGTAGTGTCACTGTAGTGTAGTGTAGTGTCAGTATAGTGTAGTGTCACTGTAGTGTAGTGTCAGTATAGTGTAGTGTAGTGTAGTATAGTGTAGTGTCAGTATAGTGTAGTGTCACTGTAGTGTAGTGTCAGTATAGTGTAGTGTCACTGTAGTGTAGTGTCAGTATAGTGTAGTGTCACTGTAGTGTAGTGTCAGTATAGTATAGTGTAGTGTAGTATAGTGTAGTGTCAGTATAGTAGTGTAGTAAAGTCGCTGGCTGGCGGGCTCTAGGACCCAGCGTGACTCTCTCTCCGGACTCTCTCCGCGGGCTGGAGTCTCTCTCTGTGGGGAGTGCAGTGGAGGAGAGGCGAGGACACGCTCGTGCTCATCAAAACACTTTTACCTGTTTTCCGCGGGATTAAAGTAGCACCCGAAGCAGCGAGCTCCTCCACAGCAATGCGCCGGAGCCCTCAGTGAAACCCATCTCGGTAAAGTCTCTCTCCATTCAGTTTGATGTCAGCTATTGAAGCTCAAAAGGATGCAGTTATTTCTTTCAGAGGCCTAAAATAAAAGCCATTAACTGTCAAATGAAAGCGCTCCACTCGGGGTGAATGAAGGCACTAGTTTATCTGCTGTTTAAAGCGGTCATCTCTAGTTTAGGAAGCGCTGGAGTGTCTTTATTCGGCTCTTTATTCATCTTCAGTTGTTACTTTGTGTCATCTTAAGCGCGCGCACGCGCAGGCCCAAAGCCACAATGTTACAATTTTTAAATGTTGCAATGTTCGAATGTGTCAGTGTTTCTGTCGCTATTCTCTGCCCGTTCTGTGTGTGTACGTGACAGTCCTGCTGTGTTTACAGACGACATGTGCCTAACAGACTGTCTCTATCTCTCTGCTCATATTTTATCACACTGTAATCTGAGGTGCTTGTGTTTATGTCTAAACACATATTACCATAGTACTACCATATTGTTTAGAGCATTGGATGAATATGGAAATGGAATACTGGATAGATGAATTCTAATGTTAGAGTCTATCTGTGAGATGTCAGATGACTGGAGCTGAAGATGCTGACAGTATAATGAGAGGATACACACTCACACAAGCGCTGCTTCAGCTGATCTGTGCTTCTGTGCTGTGACTTCATCTAATCATGATGGATCTTGTTTACTTCAGGCTTGTCTGGTCTTTGATTCTTGATTGTTTTTGATTGTAGGTTATGTGGAGCACTGGGTTGGGTGTACACTACCAGAGTTCACACACACACACACACACACACACACACACCTACTCACATTTTAGAGGAATAGTGAAGTCATGTAATCTTTAGGAAAGCATGTGACACAACTTCATAAAATTCATCCTTCTGCTTCAAATAGTACATAATAATAATAATAATAATAATAATAATAATAATGTAAATTATGGAAAGAAACTGTATATGTACTATCTTTAAATTGTACATGAAAAAGTCTGTTTATAAAAATGTGTAAATGTATCAATTATTGCATGTGTGTGTGTGTGTGTGTGTATATTTAGAACGTTTTTGTAGATTTTTTTATGTAATATAACAAATACATATATTAAATCATTATACATAGAATTGTATAATGTTTATAATATATAAATAGTACATGCAAATTAATTGTAACATATATTTACATAATGCAAGTTTTCATCATAACTTGTTGATGTAAAGATAAAACAAACAGAAAGATATATTTAAAGATGTATTAGAGATAGTTTATTTATCTCTCTAAGTTTTAAAATATTTAAATAGTCCAAAAAAAACAAAAACATATATATTTAATAAATGCAAGTTTATATTATTATACACTTTTGTATATATAGGCCTACATTTCTGGTGTACTTGGATAAAAAACAGTAAAGTGTGAGTGTTTATAACAGAGCATGTTAAACTCCTCGTCATGTGACCTGTGGGCGGATGAGGGATGAACTGCTGGAAGATGCTAAGGGAATGTTTTACATTCTTCTGCGAGACTATTTGAGTTCCTTGGGGTCTCGCTGATGCAGATGTGCCACCAGGAACATGGAGAATGTGGAGAATATGCTGAAACTGGCTCGGACACCATCATATGTCTGGCCTTGCCTGCTTGTTTGAGTCTGATTGGAGAGATCACACTTCTGGAAACTTCACAGTGTAGAGTCAAGTGTAGTAGATTGAGCGTGGGCTTGGAGAACAGAAGCAGAGGTGTTTAATATGAGTCTGTTTATCCACACATGTCTTCCTCATGTGTGCGCCTGAACGTGTGTCTCTCGTTTGCATTGAATGGAGCCGGAGTTTACAGACGGTAGCAGAATCGTGAATGATTTTAATCAGGGAGGGACGACGAGCGAAGGGCTCCAGGCCCCGCAGATCATGTGACCCTGAGCGGGGTATTGGGTTCATTCAGACTGCTGGATCTGGCTGTATGCCATGCACTCGCTCTGTGTGTGTGTGTGTGTGTGTGTGTGTGTGTGTGTACTGTCGCAGTAAAAGCACTCGGCTCATGTTGAGAAAACAGGTCCGGGTTTGCTGCTCAGGGCCAAAACATACTCGCTTCTGTCTTTAATTTTGTATCCCGTGCATCGCTTATTTTTATTTAAAAAAATGTAATAATAAAATGATGCAACTGTTTAAATTGTAAAAGTATTTTAAATGATGTGATTAAAAACATGGCAACTATTTAAACTATAAAACATAGTTTACCAAAAGTAATTCTTAAAAAAAACATTTTGTGTTACATTTTTGACATACTATATTTATTTTTCAATAATTGAAAATTTTAATAGTTAAAAACGTAAAATAATAAAAAACGTACATTTTGTATACAATTTACACACACACACACACATATATATATATATATAAATTCTTTTTTTCAATAATTGTGTGTTTGCCATATATCTGTATTTTGTTTTTGACTGTAATAAATTAATTCAAATTCAGTTTCTTATTTTTATTTTGCTTCCTATTTTTCATGATATCAAGTAACACACGAACCAAACATTACGATTTAATTCTACAATTATATCACCGCTTAAATTGTAAAAGTTTTTTATCCACTAATTGTGTGCCCTAAATATTTTGATATATCATATATTATCAGTTATAAATAAAAAAAATAGAAATAAGTTATAAATATTTAATAATTTCATATTTAATCATAATTTCCGAAACTTCTAAGTCAAAAAGCGTTTCAAAGTAAATCGTTTTTGTTAGTGTACACTGCACTTTTCGAAGACTTTAGGAGTAGAAAATACTTTTTCATGTTCTTCTCAATTATTTCCTAGCTTTTTCAATTATAGCGCACCTATTTATTCTTTCATTTTTTCTTTCTAAATGTATGACGGTGCTAGTAGGAAGCTGTCTATGTAGGCGGCACCCAGTCACTTACTAACTCCGTCTGAACTTCACTTATTGTAAATAAAAGAGTTTCTGTAAAGCAAGCAGTCGGTGGTCAACACGTTTGTGTTTATTTACGATGGTGCCAACTTTTAAAGTCGTCTTCCTTTAGCACAGGAAGTGGTGGCTTCTGCACGGAGCGTGATACTTTGTCACATTATCTCTGCGCTGAGTGTCTGTCATGCAGAAGCAGTTGTTGTGGAGAGTGAATTGTAATAATTTGATTTGCTGATTGACTCGGAGCGAATCGAAAGTGTGTCAGTGAGGTTTTATAAAAAGGATCAGTGCAGTCTGAATTCTGAAGACTGTTACACATTTAGTTGTTTGTCAGGTTATAGCACCTTTTGTGAAGTTTTGTCACACTGATTTCAAGGGTTGAATCACTTAATGACAGTTTATTAGTATTTGCAGATACAAAGCACTTAACAAAGAAATGCGTATACTCTGTCTTTCAGAAGTTTGATTTGTTAATGTTTAAGAAAGACGTCTCCTCTGCTAATCAAGGCTGCTTTTATTAGATCAAAAATACAGTAATATTTATTACAATTTAAAACACGTTTTCTATGTGAATATCTGTTAAAGTCTAATTTATTCCTGTGCTCAAAGCTGTATTTTCAGCATCGTTCCTGAAGTCTTCAGTGTCACATGATCTTCAGAAATCATGAAAATATTCTGATTTGAAACATTTCTGATTATTATCCATGTCGAAAAATTGTGGAAACTGTGATGCATTGTTTTTCGGGATTCACAGTTGAACAGAAAGTTGAAAAGAACGGCGTTTATGTGAAATGGAAATCTTCTGTAACATTATAAGTGTCTTTACTGTCACTTTTCATCAATTTAATGCGTCCTTGATGATTAAAAGTATTGAAAAGTAAAACAAAAGTTTAAATTCTCATTATAAATATCAGTCTTTTGAATTCAATTGGACTTTCTACAAATTAATTTCATCATACGTTCAATGTACTTAAAAAAAAAAAATTAGTTGTTTTAGATGATCAACTAACAGAGCCGGAGTCTTATAACCATAATCAAATAGAATTATTATTGTCTAGAAAGTGTTTCTGTGTTTATTAGTTCCCCAGAGCCTTTAAAGGAACAGTCCACCCAAACATAGTTGTTCCAAACCTTTATTAGTTTGTTTCTTCTGCTTATTTGAAAGAAGATATTTTGAAGAATGTTGCCGACCAAAGAGTTTTTAGTCCTCTTTGACTTTCCTTTGATTTAAGTTGTCATTTTGAGTGAACTGTCCCTTTAAATGTTTAGTTGTGATGAACAAGTCTAAGTTGTTTTTAAACACACCCTCCCGCAGGTGAAGAGGCTTTACGCTGGCCGGAGCGAAGGATTCGGCAGATCTGGAGAGACTGACGGTCTGCCGCTGGAGAACATGACGAGCGATGTGGTGATCGTGAAGGAGGGATGGCTCCACAAGCGAGGTGCGTTCACTCTTAAGCACGTATCGATCGGCTCTGATAGCGTGCCGAACATTAGCTTTGATCGCCTGGAGGCAGAGCGAGAACAGAGCGGCTCACAGTAGCTCAAACACTTTCCCTTCAGGCTGTTTTCACACACAGACGGCAGAAGCCCTTGTAAACAAGTCACTAACACATCAAGAGTTCATGACGAATCAACAGTCGTTTGATCGCCTGAATCTGGACTTTCCCTCAAAGCTTTGGGACATTTTGAGTCTATGTTTCTAAACACCTACACAATCCTTTAAAGTCCACATGATCAGAAATCCACCCGGTTTACTCTCTGTGTTACTGAAAGTGATTCATAAGTGATGTTATCCAAAAGACAAAATGTGTTGTTAAGATCAGTAAATGCATGCGCTAACATGAACTGACGATGAGCAATATATAAAGCGTTTAGTAATGTTAGTAAAAGTATAATTGTGCATGTTAGTTAACAGTGTATTCATTAGCTTTATTGCATTTTAATAATGTATTATTAAATGTGAAAATTATAATAGTAAATTCATTAATAAACAATACATTTATAATAATTAATATATGGATAAAATGCTACTAAAATTATTAATATAGTAGTAATTATATAAATTATTCAAAATTAAATTGCAGTGTTATTATAGTTGACTGTGAAAATAAGCTATTTATAAATATTATTTATATATACAGTGTGTTAATTTATTTTTATTTTATTTTATAGTCTTGAGTCTATGGGGGTATATTTGTAGCAATATCCAAAAAACACATTCTATTAGTCAAAATTATAGATTTTTCTTTTATGCAAAAAATCATTAGGATATTAAGTAAAGATCATGTTCCATGAAGATATTTAGTAAATGATCTACCGTAAATATATCAAAACTTAATTTTTTATTATTAATATGCATTGCTAAGAACTTAATTTGAACAACTTTAAAGATGATTTTCTCAATATTTAGATTGTTTTGCTCCTTCAGATTCCAGATTTTCAAATAGTTGTATCTCAGACAAATATTGTCCTCCGAACAAACCACACATCAATGGAGAGATGATTTATTCAGCTTTCAGAAGATGTATAAATCTCAATTTCAAAAAAATTGACACAAGGATCTTTGAGGCTGATCACAGAAAGAAGTATCTGCCGATATCGATCACCGATACCGATTTTTTTTAAAGGCTTCTTTTTATCATTTATAGCTATATACATTGATACTCCAATCAGGATTTTTAGAAATGTATTCAGGGCCTGAATTTCATTTTTGAAAATGGGGGAATTCCCCGTCTTACTGACTCTTACTGATCCATGGCTGTTTACCACAAAGAAACAAACACAACATTTATGCATTTTTTTTAATTCAAATTCAAACATTGTCTCTAAAAAAAGCTTTTTCATCATTGCTGTTAATTTTACACAGTACAGTACAATCTTTAATAGACATGTTTAAACACATTATTCAATACTTTCACTTTTGCATTTACTTCTAGATTTATATATTAATTTTCTCAAGCAAGTGGCAAAACATTTAAACTACTTTTCTTACATTATCACAAACTTACCATTGACCGATATTATCAGCTCTACTGCCTTTCCTTTTTTTGAAATATTTCTAAGTAATCCTGCCGTTAATAAAGAACTTTGTTTTTCTTCCTCCACGAGTGCCATCTTATTGCATCTGAAAGTACTCTTTCCCTTTAAACCTAGCCAAAAAGACTGTGCCACTGCAGGTCATGCCAAACATCTCAGCTTGAGATCGGCCTTTTTAGAGACAATTATCGGCCGACTGTAATCGGTAGCCGATATATCGGATCACCCCTTGACTGTGAAACACTGTTCTGCTGCACGTCATGCCAAACCTTTCACTGAAGGCACTGCGTCATCAGCTTGAGATCTGCCTTTTTAGAGACCGTCGATCAATCATCCCAAAGCAATTATCGGTATCGGTAGCCGATAAATCGGATCACCCCTATTTAAGACTGTGCTCCAGGGTCACATATAATTTAAAAGCATTTGTTATGTAAGTATACATATAATTGTTCAGGTTCACAGTGCATTTAATTTCAATTTATTGCATTTTAGTAATGTATTATTAAATGCCAAAATATTACTACTAATAATTATAATAATGCATGAATAATAAGTAAATGCATTTATTACATATATAACTTAATAAAAATTGCTATAAATATTAATCATATAAATTCATTCTAATGCTTTAGAAGTATTTTTCATTTCTGGGTTACTACACTTAACCAAACTGTAATTAAAATTGAAACCGTTAAACAATGTTTTTGTCGGAATTACATCACAAATGGTTTACGTGGAGCGTTTCCCCTTTAAATGACTGCTCTAGATTGGGAGGTGATCAAACAGTGTGACTCTTTCTGTCAGTGCTGAGGTTTGTGTGTGTGTGTGTGTGTTTGTGTGTGTGTGTGTGAATGTACTTTCTGTGGTGATCAGCTACATGTCACAGATACAGTTATTCAGGGAGGTGTATTGTGATGGAAACTGCCACAAATGCATGAGAGTGATTTACATGATCGGTTTCAATCTCTCTTGCACTGTTCGCTTTGATTTTGTCTCATAGAAACGTCCGCACTGAGATTATTATGTAGATGATGATTTAGCTTGTTCGTTCATTGACCTTTAGAAATGCATAAAATCGGTATTAAATGAAAAATCAATATATTTAGTTTTTAGTCTTATTGTGAATGACTCATACATGTTTAAAATTGTACCTTTTTACTTTTAATTTATTTTTAATAATTGTAAAAAATGAATACAGGTTTTTTTTTTCAATTTAAATAATCTAAATATATAACTATTTTAAAAAATGTCTAAAAAGTTGATTTGCTGCTTCATTTATTGAACTGTTGGAAATTATATGAATATAATATATATTTTTAATGCATGTTAATAGACTTTGCAAGTACTTTTAATTAATTTTCAATTTGTTATTTTTTATAATTAAAATAACATTTTTTACATTTAAAACTTTTTGAGATTAAAATATTCCAAATCTTTCATAATTAATATATATATATATATATATATATATATATATATATATATATATATATATATATATATATATATATATATATATATATATATATATATAATGAGTCTTCTAGTTAAACACTTTTCTGATGCATATTGTGAACAATTTATGGATATTTTAACATTTTGAAAATTATTTTTATTATTGACATACTTCTCTCTAGTGACATATGCCAGATTTCTCCAGTCACTTAATTTGCATAAACCCCGCCTTTCTTACAATCAATATCAGATCCGTCTCCATTTTTAGTATATGAGGTGCTTTTAGCAACATTTCTGTGCATGCATGTTGAATGATCTGGTACCACATCCACCCTGCTAACCAGATCTTCTGTTCAGAGACACAAACGGTGGCATGTGTGATGGTTTTAGCAGAAGATCCACTCACTGTCAAGTCAGACGGCCGTCTGGTTAACCAGAACAGGAAACAGAGAGGAGGTGGTGAAGGGGAAGGACCGTTATTTAGATCTCAGCGGCTGATACTGAAAAATGTGAATGGAGGGTCTGCAGGGACGGGAAGTGTGTTTTGGCTCTTTGACTTTTCACTGTAAAACCGAACTGTTTAAACTAATTAAATGAAATGAGTTATCTTGGTATTTTGGTATTTAAAGGTGTTTCTTTCATGTTGAAGTTTTGTAGGGTTTTTTTTTTTTTTTTGAAAGCATGAGAAGAGAAGCCACAATGTGTCTCAAAAATTATCATATTATTCTGATTTCTGAAGATCATGTGACACTGAAGACTGGAGGAATGATGCTGAAAATACAGCGGAGCATCACAGAAATAAATTACACTTTAACACAGATTCACATAGAAATTGCTGTTTTTAAATCATAATAATATTTAACATTTTTAACAGTTTTTCCTGTGTTTTTAAACACGTAAATGTAGCCTAAGTGAGCAAAAGAGTGTTCTTTAAAAAACATTAAAGACTCCCCCCGACCCCGAATTTTGAATGGTTGTGTAAAATGTAAATATATATATATTTAATGTATTTCCAGATTTATTTGGTATCGTTTCAGTCTGAAATCCTTGTACACACACACACACTCAAATGGGACTGTCTGTGTGTTTTGATTGGACGGCGTCTGTCCCTCTCGGCCGGAATAAAAGGCTTCTGGTGGACGGGTGAAGATGTCACGTCACTGTCAGCTCACCTTTGCCTCCGTCTGCCATCACACAGACGGCTTGTTTAGTGCATCTGACCCGTCTCGATGCCCGCTGTCCAGAGACAACACACACTCTGAGTTTAATATGACGGTGTGGAATCTGACAGCTTCCGTCCAGCTCGAGATGCTGGAGGAATGTGCGATTTGAGCTCTTCTAGTCTCATGAACATACCAAAGTGCGGTTCTTCAGTGTTTCTGTCTTGTTTTACAGTGCAGACATCTAAACATTCTTAAATCAAGATGCATTGACTTAAGATTAGATACTTAAGAGACCTTGTTCTCTGAGTAACATGAAGTAAGTTTATACGACAAATCGGTTTGTTTTCTCTTTGAATTAAGTTGATTTTTCTGACCAAACTGGCAAGTCCAAACATCTGAAAAAACATCACCATAATCCACAGCACTCCAGTCCATCAGTGAACATCTGGAGAGGACAAAAGATGAAACAAATCCAGCATATTAAGAGTTTTTAACCAAATACATAATCTATAATCAATAATTCACTGCAGAGCATCCATTGATGAGACACTGATGCAGTGCTACATTTCTACAAACCTGATGAAAAAACACACTCAAACTCACGTCTTGGATTATCTGAGGGTGAGCACATTTTTTGTGAACTATTCCTTTAAGCATAAACTCACTTTATTTTGATGAATTTCTCAGAAAAAATAAATACATACATTTTGCATTAGTAGATGCTTGATTTAAGATTGTTTAGATATTTGTACTCTGAAACCGGACTAAAAATATGGAGGAAGAAGCGCTTTTGTGGCGTTTCAAGGGATTTTGAGACAGAATGGCAACTTTTTTGTAAGTTGTTGTCAAGACAGCTGCGTAGAAATTAAAACGTTCTTAACGTGAAGTATTTTTACAATAGCTGTACCAAACCCATTGTGAATCCATCAAGATCATTTTTGTTAAAGCACTGGTTCATGTCCACACTCCACAGTTTAATTAAGCTTGATTGGATTGGTAAATATTTAAAGTTCACCCTATTTTTCCTGAAATTATACTCTTATCAGTTATTCGCCCCTTAAACAAAAGGAGATATTTAGATGTTCACGCTGCTTTTTTAATGCACTTAAAAATAATACCGTGTCCAGGAGCTGTCACAATCCAAATAGGACAAAGAGGCACCATAAAAGCACCCCAAATAGTCCATAATTAGCTGAATATTCAGTTTTTGATTAACTATTTCTAAAATGCATTGCATCCATAGGTTTGATTCTCAGAGAATGCATGAACCGAGTGCATGGATGTAAATGCTATTAGAGAGGCTTTAGGACTCATTAGGACAGAGAAGATGCATTTCTGTTCCACCAGTAGTATCTTGGGTGTATTGTTTGAATATAATGAGAGATTTCTGGTTTTTATCTCAGTGATGGTTCCTCTATGAATCCAGGTCGTTGTGCACGTCTATAAATATAGTTTAACAGCAGCAGCCGAGGGATTTCATCCGGGTTAAAAGAAGATTCAAAGTTTGTTATAGTCTGCATTCAGTTCTCCAGCTACGGAAACACACCATAAACGGCATCGACCTCACAATCCCTGTACCAGAAGAAGGTCACACTCTAGATCTGAGAGTGACCTGGTGCTTTTGTTTCCTTCATTAAAACATCATCAGCCTCCTGATTCTGCTTTGATGTGTTCATGTGTGTTTGCTGAAAACTTTTCTTTTGTGACACTTTTTTTGTACAGCCACAGGGTTTGTAAGTACAAATCTCTTTAGTGTTTTCAGACGTTCTGTAGGTCTGTTTTGTCTGTCAGAGCTCTCTGTGTATCAACAGAGTGTTGTAAGTGTTTGTCTGGGTGTTGCTATGATTCTAGAGTGTTATAAGTGGTTGCCAGGGTGTTGCTATGATGCTAGAGTGTTGTTAGTGGTTGTCTTGGTGTTGCTATGATACTAGAGTGTTATAAGTGGTTGTCTGGGTGTTGCTATGATTCTAGAGTGTTGTGAGTGGTTGTCTGGGTGTTGCTATGATTCTAGAGTGTTGTGAGTGGTTGTCTGGGTGTTGCTATGATACTAGAGTGTTATAAGTGGTTGTCTGGGTGTTGCTATGATTCTAGAGTGTTGTGAGTGTTTGTCTGGGTGTTGCTATGATTCTAGAGTGTTGTGAGTGGTTGTCTGGGTGTTGCTATGATACTAGAGTGTTATAAGTGGTTGTCTGGGTGTTGCTATGATTCTAGAGTGTTGTGAGTGGTTGTCTGGGTGTTGCTATGATTCTAGAGTGTTGTGAGTGTTTGTCTGGGTGTTGCTATGATTCTAGAGTGTTGTGAGTGGTTGTCTGGGTGTTGCTATGATACTAGAGTGTTATAAGTGGTTGTCTGGGTGTTGCTATGATTCTAGAGTGTTGTGAGTGGTTGTCTGGGTGTTGCTATGATTTTAGAGTGTTGTGAGTGGTTGTCTGGGTGTTGCTATGATACTAGAGTGTTATAAGTGGTTGTCTGGGTGTTGCTATGATTCTAGAGTGTTGTGAGTGGTTGTCTGGGTGTTGCTATGATTCTAGAGTGTTGTGAGTGGTTGTCTGGGTGTTGCTATGATACTAGAGTGTTATAAGTGGTTGTCTGGGTGTTGCTATGATTCTAGAGTGTTGTGAGTGGTTGTCTGGGTGTTGCTATGATTCTAGAGTGTTGTGAGTGGTTGTCTGGGTGTTGCTATGATACTAGAGTGTTATACGTGGTTGTCTGGGTGTTGCTATGATTCTAGAGTGTTGTGAGTGGTTGTCTGGGTGTTGCTAGGATGCTAGAGTTTTAAAAGTGGTTGTCTGGGTGTTGCTATGATTCTAGACTGTTGTGAGTGGTTGTCTGGGTGTTGCTATGATTCTAGAGTGTTGTGAGTGGTTGTCTGGGCGTTGCTAGGATGCTAGAGTTTTATAAGTGGTTGTCTGGGTGTTGCCATGATTATAGAGTGTGTTGAGTGGTTGTCTGGGTGTTGCTAGGATGCTAGAGTGTTATAAGTGGTTGTCTGGGTGTTGCTATGATACTAGAGTGTTATAAGTGGTTGTCTGGGTGTTGCTATGATTCTAGAGTGTTGTGAGTGGTTGTCTGGGTGTTGCTATTATTTTAGAGTGTTGTGAGTGGTTGTCTGGGTGTTGCTATGATTTTAGAGTGTTGTGAGTGGTTGTCTGGGTGTTGCTATGATACTAGAGTGTTATAAGTGGTTGTCTGGGTGTTGCTATGATTCTAGAGTGTTGTGAGTTGTTGTCTGGGTGTTGCTATGATTCTAGAGTGTTGTGAGTGGTTGTCTGGGTGTTGCTATGATACTAGAGTGTTATAAGTGGTTGTCTGGGTGTTGCTATGATTCTAGAGTGTTGTGAGTGGTTGTCTGGGTGTTGCTATGATTCTAGAGTGTTGTGAGTGGTTGTCTGGGTGTTGCTATGATACTAGAGTGTTATACGTGGTTGTCTGGGTGTTGCTATGATTCTAGAGTGTTGTGAGTGGTTGTCTGGGTGTTGCTAGGATGCTAGAGTTTTAAAAGTGGTTGTCTGGGTGTTGCTATGATTCTAGACTGTTGTGAGTGGTTGTCTGGGTGTTGCT